>NW_005054618.1:112080-115143 GCF_000277835.1 Geospiza fortis
CTGCTGAACACGCCGCAGAAAGAGAAAATAATTCTCTTTGTTAGGGCCAAATCCTGACCCAAGGTCAGCCACGACCTGTGGCTCCACTGTGTTTATAAAATACTTCCAGAAATATTTTAGGAGCAGCAAACTCTGACGTGTCTCCCCCGGATCTGCCACGTGATGTTTTGCAGAGGGCAGGAACCGAGCTGGGAGCCAGAACTCCACTCCCAGGGCTCTGCTCCTCATCCCTTCCCCACAGGGACATGAGGAACACCAAGCCAGACCCTCAGGGAGCTGCAGGTGAGGCAGGAGGTGCCCAAATCCATGGGAAATTTAATCCTGCCAGACCCACACGGATGTTTTCACTCCCACCACCAGGGAGCTGCAGCAGAGTGGAAAACCAGCACATATCCAACCCCTAAACCCCAAATCCTCCAAAATCCTGAAATTTGGCAGCACTCAGGGCTAAGCAGGGGGTCCTGAGGGAAAGGCCAAGCTGGGACCTGCAGGTGGGACATGGGAGCAGCTCCAGTCAGAGGCTATGAGAAAAATGAGCTTTTCCTGATGCTCCTCAAGGAGCTTTTCCTGATGCTCCTCAAGGAGCTTTCCTGATGCCCCTCAAGGAGCTTTCCTGATGCTCCTCAAGGAGCTTTCCTGATGCCCCTCAAGGAGGTTTCTGGCTTCCTCCTGCTCCCCAGAGCAGTGGGGCTGCCCCCATCCCATCCCACATCCCTGTCCTGGCCCTGCAGGTTATCTAACAACCCCAGGATTAGCAGCACCCGTCCTCACCTGACACCTGTGCTGTGTCACTAAGCTCCAGCTGCAAGGGCTGGGTGGGACACACACCGTGCCTGCCTCTGCCAGGATGGGAATCAACACAGATCATCATCATCATCAACAAAAATCCAGTTATTCCTGATAAATCTGATGGTGCAGGACACCCTTGGAATGCTGGATAGGACACACACCCTGCAGCTCCTGCCTCTGCCAGGATGGGAATCAACACAGATCATCATCATCATCAACAAAAATCCAGTTATTCCTGATAAATCTGATGGTGCAGGACACCCTTGGAGTGCTGGGTGGGACACACACCATGCCTGCCTCTTCCAGGATGGGAATCAACCCAGCTCCTCCTCCTCCTCATCATCATCATCATCATCAAAAATCCAGTTATTCCTGATAAAACTGCTGGTTCAGGACCCCCTTGGAGCCCCTCAGCCCACAGGAGGGGAGCTGTGAGTGCAGAATGAAGCCAGTCTGACAGGGAAGAGCAGGGATTTTGGGGAACACATGGCACAGGCAGCTGTGGCAGTGACTGAGGAATTCTCCCCATTTTTCCTGGAATTATTCCCATTTTCCCCATTCCAGGTGTGGATGAGGCTCTGTGGCTGCACCTCATGCTCGGTAGGATCAGCTCACTAAGATTTACCATTCTGGGAACTTCTGACAAAGTTTTAGCAGAGTCCAAAAGGACAGCACATAATCCTCAAAAATGAGCTGCTCCAGCAGGGAAAAAGGGCTCCTGAAGGGGGCTAAAAGGGGCTAAAAGAGGCTCCTAAAACCTCTGGAAAAAAAAAAGGAGTTGGAGCAGGAGTGAAATGAAAGTTATGGAAATCAACCTATTTTTATAAAGCTTCAGTGCTTCAATGAACAGTTTTATCTTGTTGTTTTTTGGGGTTTTTTTCCAGATTTCCAGCTGCTTCCCTGCTCCAGACACAGCTGGGCTCCTCCCAACACCCAGCTCATCCTGAACCTTGGGCTGAAGAAGCCACCAGAAGCTTCCACTTTTATCTCCAAGATAAAAGCCCAATAAATCTCCAGCAGCAGCAGCAGCAGCTCCATCAAATCCAGGCTCTGTCCCACCATCATCATCCTCCTGCTTATCAACTGCTCCCAAAATTACAGGATTCTCTAATCCCTAATGACAGGACTGGCAACAAACTCAGTTCTCTCAGTGTCTGCACCAAAGAAATTCCCTTTGGGCCAAGTTCTCCTCAAACCAGGCCATGATTATTTCCAGCCTGAGCTGGGCCTGGCACACGCTGTCCTTGCCTGGATCCCCGGGGATGCTCCAAGTGTCCCCTCTGCAATCGAGGCCACAGCAGCTCCATCACCAATTCTGCTCATTTTATCCCCAGAATGTTTCAACTCAGTGCTGCTCCTGCCAGGACAATCCATTTTCAGCCCTTGGCAGGGATGAGTTTAGGGTGGAACTCAGCACTGGGAGAGCTGAAGTGGCAATTGAGGGTTAGAGCATCTCCCAGAGAGAGCAGAGCCACATCCTGGCACGGAGTGGCACAGATTCACCACCAACACCAGCAGAAAATTAAATATATTCCGACAGAAAACCGAGTCCTGAATTTTTAAGCAGTTTGGGCACACAGCTCCTTTCCCCATCCCCAGCTGGGCTCCATCCCACTGGGATTTGGATGCTCCTGCCCACACCAGGGGCTGCCAAGGCTCTCCCACCTGAAGCAGGCACAGGAGATGCCTGGATCCAGCCACATCCAACACTGCATCCACAGGTGGCCACTCCAGAAGTTCCTTTAGCACAAAAGCATCTTTAAGTAGCTTAAAAATCCCATTTCCCCCCCCCAAAAAAAAAAACAACCAACCAACTCAGCATGGATGTGTGCTGGATCAGGAAGATAAAACCCAGCGGCGTCAGCGATTCAGAGCAAAGAATCCCGGCTGGAAATTTGGACTTTCCAGCTCTGTGACTTTTAGGAAGCGGGAGATGCCTGGTCCCGAGTGCCCACTGAGCAGCCAGGAAAGCCCCGCAGCATTCCCGGTGCACCGGGATCCAACACAACTCCCGGGAGGCTCCGTCCCCCTACCGGGAGTGAGGTTCCCTGGAGCTGGGGATGGTGCGGGGCTGTGGCCGGGAGAAAGAAACTCCCAAACTCCCTCTCCTCACTCCAGGTTTGTTTCGGAGCTCTTCTTTCGCTCCACGACGGAGCGACCCCAGCCTGGACCGGGCAGCCGCGCGGAAATGCCGGTGTTCCCGAGGAGAAAACAACTACCAAGAGGAAAATTATTTTGCAGAGGAGCAGGAAAATGTCCCTCCCCGAGGAGCCC
>NW_005054618.1:115785-123792 GCF_000277835.1 Geospiza fortis
TGAGGGGCCTGAGACCCCCGAGAGGGGCTCAGGACCCCCATGAGGGGCCTGAGACCCCCGAGAGGGGCCTGAGACCCCCCTGAGGGGCCTGAGACCCCCGAGAGGGGCTCAGGACCCCCATGAGGGGCCTGAGACCCCCGAGAGGGGCCTGAGACCCCCCTGAGGGGCCTTGAGACCCCCAGAGGGGCTCAGGACCCCCATGAGGGGCCTGAGACCCCCGAGAGGGGCCTGTGTCCCCCGGGAGAAGCCTGTGACTTCTGTGAGGGGCCCAGGACCCCCATGAGGTGCCCAGGATCCCCGTGAGGGGCCTGAGAGCCTCTGTATGTGGCCTGAGACGCCTGTGAGGGGCCTGGGACCCCCGTGAGGGGTCTGAGACCCCCATGAGGAGGCTGAGACCTCTGTGGGGGGCCCATGATGCCATTTAAGGGGTCGGTAATCCCTGCCACCATGGGGCCTGAGACTTTGAGAGGTGTCCCCTTCTGTGGGGTGAGCACCCCCAGAGCGGGGCTGGAATGCTGAGCCTGGAGAGTGAGAGGTCAGGATCCGCTCCCTGTGCCAAGGGCCCCACATTCCCTGGGACATTCCCTGTGCCATTTCCTATGACATTCCCTGTGACATTCCCTGTGCCATTCCCTGTTCCAGGGCCCCACATTCCCTGTGACATTCCCCGTGACATTCCCCATGACATTCCCTGTGACATTCCCTGTGCCATTTCCTATGACATTCCCTGTGACATTCCCTGTGCCATTCCCTGTTCCAGGGCCCCACATTCCCTGTGACATTCCCCGGGACATTCCCCATAACATTCCCTGTGACATTCCCTGTTCCCCGCCCCCCACATTCCCCGTGCCATTCCCTGTGCCATTCCCTGTGACATTTCCTATGACATTCCCTGTGCCATTCCCTGTGCCATTCCCTGTTCCAGGGCCCCACATTCCCTGTGACATTCCCTGTGACATTCCCCGTGACATTCCCCGTGACATTCCCCGTGACATTCCCTGTGCCATTCCCTGTGCCATTTCCTATGACATTCCCTGTGACATTCCCTGTTCCCCGGGCCCCACATTCCCCGTGCCATTCCCTGTGCCACAGGTGGGCCAGGCCCTGTTCTGGGGCAGCGGGGGCCGGGGGCTGCAGGGGCTGGTGACAAACAGGCCACGTCATGCCCCCACCTCAGCTGATCCCGATTCTGAATCCATTCTTTGTGTCCTGCCAGGAACCTGCCCTTGTTTGTGTCCTGCACAAAGGGATTGTTTGTGTGGCCGGGCAGGGAAATGTCCAGCACAGAAAGGACAGGCCTGGGGTTTGTCCCTGCTGGCTGCACAGTTTGTCCTCACAGCGGATCCTGCCTCGTGTCTCTGGTGGCCAGCAAGGGGCTGGAGGGTCCCTGTGCTCCTGAGTGATCCCTGTGCTCTGGATGATCCCTGTGCTCCTGAGTGATTCTTGTTTTCCACAGTGATCCCTGTGCTCTGGAGTGTTCCTGTGCTCCACAGTGATCGCAGTTCTCCACAGTGTTCCCTGTGCTCCGGAATGATCCCTGTGCTCCAGAGTGATTCCTTGTGGTCTGGAATGGTCCCTGTGCTCCAGAGTGTCCCAGTTCTCCACAGTGATCCCAGTTTTCCTCAGTGATCCCTGCTCTCCACAGTGATCCCAGTTCTCCACAGCGATCCCTGTGCTCTGGAATGTTCCCTGTGCTCCAAAGTGATTCCCTGTGCTCTGGAGTGGTCCCTGTGCCCCACAATGATCCCAGTTCTCCACAGTGATCCCAGCTCTCCTCAGTGATCCCAGTTCTCCTCAGTGATCCCTGCTCTCCTCAGTGATCCCAGTTCTCCTCAGTGATCCCTGCTCTCCAGAGTTATCCCAGTTCTCCACAGTGATCCCTGTGCTCTGCAATGTTCCCTGTGCTCCAAAGTGTTTCCGTGTGCTCTGGAGTGTTCCTGTGCTCTGCAATGTTCCTGCTCTCCTCAGTGATCCCTGCTCTCCTCAGTGATCCCTGTGCTCTGCAATGTTCCTGCTCTCCTCAGTGATCCCTGTGCTCTGCAATGTTCCTGCTCTCCTCAGTGATCCCTGCCCATTCCCTCTCCCCCTGTTCCCCACCTGCTCCAGCAGGAGCCATGGCCAGGGGTCAGCACAATGTTAAATAATCATAAAATCCCATCTCATTCCCGACAGCTCCAGTTAGAAACATTCCCAGGCTGAGCTAAAGGATTTTGTGGTGAGTTTACCCCTGAGGAGCCGGGGGAGGCCTTGGTGCTGCTGCTCCCTCCGGAGCCACACGCAGGACAAGGCCATGGGGACAGGGACAATGCCCCACACAGCCTGCCCTGGCCATTTCTCCTTGGAATCAGGAGTGCAGAACCCTTTTGAAATAATCAACACCAAATTCAACCCCTTAAAATAGCAGTGCCATAATCCCAGACAATCCTATTGCCTCAACTTAGGCACCAACGTCTGTCCTCGTGCCTGGGCAGTGGTGACAGGTCCGGGGCAGTGATTGGGGAGGTTAAATCAGAGTTATTTACAGAAATTATACTTGAATCGATTCTTATTCAAGAATTAGAAGGTTGAAATTATTAACGTTAAAAAGAGGTTATTAAAATTATTAAGGTTTAAAATAATTATAAGGCTTAAATTAAAAATGACAGCAAATGCAGAGGTCTTTTCCAGCCTAAACAATTCCATGATTCCAACCACTCCCACCCCACCAATCAGCCTGTGGGGAATGAAAAGTGTAAAATTTCTGAAGAATAAAAGTTGCTTAAAATGTTTTACCTGCAAACCGGGGATAAACATCCCGCCAGGAAGCCTCAGAGGTTTGGTTTGTGATTCATTTCATTAAAAAGGAACAAGAAGGGGTTTGTCTTCCCTGAGAGCAAGGACAAAGATGCATTTAAAGAAGAGATGACACCCTGGCTTTGGTTAGTTCACAAATAAAATCCAAAAGCATTTCCAAGGAAACTGGACAATAACTAAACCAGCACTTTCCAGACACTGAATCATTTAACAATAAGGCCAGAAATCAATCAGATGCAATTAAATCCCAATTTTTTATACCATTTACTATTATTGTGTGTATCCTTTGGCCAGGACTACCAACACACTCAAGGCATCAGTTTGGATACGAGAAACAAAATCTGGCAAGAAATAAAAAAATATAAGAAAGAAAATACCGGAATTGTATTTTTTTTAGGTAAATCCCTATTTAAAACACTCAAATCTTTGGGGTTTATACATTTCCAGCCTCTAGAAAAGAAGACTCGAAGCGTTTGGAAGTGAAAACTAAAATCTCGGCAGGAAATTGAAGGATTAAAGACGCCAAAAGTGTCCCTCACTCTGAGAGGAACGGGGGAGCCGCTTAATTGGAAGTGAAAGGCAGGACATACTCATTAATTAATTGTTATCCCTGCTATAAATAGGGCTTTGGCAGCGGGGGAGTGCCCGGCCCGGGTCAGCTCTGTCCCGCCGGGAATAGCTCCTAATCCCAGCGTCCTGCTCCGGGATTAGCGGGGCCGGGCTGCTCCCGGAGCTCTGATCCATCCCCGGTTCGGTGGAACCGGGTCACGTCCTTTGTCCTTGGGGACCCCAGGGGACCCTCGGTGTGCCGAGCATGGAAAGGGGCTTGGGTGGGTCTGCGAGGATTTGGGGTGGTTTGGGTAGACCTGGAGGGGGTTTGTGAGTGTTTGGGGTGGGTTTAGGTGGATTTGGTTTGGTTTAGGGTGGATTTAGCGCGGGTTAGAGCGGGTTTGTGTGGTTTTAATGTAAATTTGCGTGAGTTTAAGTGTGTTTGGGTTTAGTATCAAACTGCTCCGCCTTCCCGAGCCACTTCCACTGCTCGGGTCCCCTCGGGAGGGAAAGGACCGGGGGCTGCGGGACCGCTCCCGCTGCCGGACTACAACTCCCAGCAGGCAGCGGGGCCGGGCGGGGCGGAGCCGAAGCGGGGCCGAGGCTGGCCGAAGCGAGACCGGAAACTCCCGAAGAGGCGCCGGAGAGAGCCGAAGCGAGGCCGAAGCGGGGGAGGGGCAGCCCGGGAGAGGAGCATCCCCGCCAAGATGAACGCGGTGCTGGCGGTCCGGCAGTCGGGGCCGGGAGCCGGGCCCAGCGCCGCCGTGACGGGCGCTGCCCCCGTGCCGCCCGCAGACCGGCGCCGTGAGCGTGGTGTACACCCAGTCCGAGATCCTGCAGAGAGAGGTTTATCTCTTCGAGCGCCTCGACTCGCCCAACAGGGAGCCCATGAAGCACCTCAAGGCCATCTGCTTCCTGAGGCCCACCAAGGTACGGAGCAGAGCAGGGGGAAGCGGCCTCAAATCGTGCTGGGGAGGTTTAAGATGATATTCAGAAAATTTCCTTCATGGAAAGGGTTGTTCAGCCCTGGCAGAGGGCAGTGGTGGAGCCACCATCCCGGGAACTGTTCCAATCCATGTGGATGTGGCACTTGGGGACAGGAGTCTGTGGTGGCCTTGGCAGTGCTGGAGGGACAGTTGGACTCAGTGGTCTCAAAGGGCTTTTCCAAAGTCCCTAATTCCATGTTTGTGGTGCTGATGAAGAGCTGGGCACTGCAGCAATGCTGGGGAGGTTTAGGTTGGATTTTCAGGAGAATTCCTTCATGGAAAGGGTTGTTCAGCCCTGGCACAGGGCAGTGGTGGAGCCGCAGTCGCTGGAATTGTTCAGATCCACGTGGATGTGGCACTTGGGGACATGGGTCCATGGTGGCCTTGGCAGTGCTGGGGGGAATGGCTGGACACCAAGATCTCAGAGGTTTTTCCAACCCTAAGGATTCCATGATTCCGTATTCCTTATCTCTGCTCTCCCTGGTGCTGTTTCCATCCAGGAGAACGTGGAGCTCCTGGTGCAGGAGCTGAGAAGGCCCAAGTACAGCGTCTACTTCATCTGTGAGTATGAAGAGCCCTGGAGGGGTCCTGGAGCTCCATAAAATTGGAAATCCCAGTGTGGATGGGACAGGCTCCACACCTCAGCGCACCTTCCTGTGCCAGCTGTATCAGGCAGGGGCTTCCCACGTGTCCTGAATGTTCCGTGGGTTTGGGAATGAGGCAGAATGACTCCAGCTGCTTTGGGGTTGGAGTGCAGTCCTGCAGGCCAGGAATGAGTCCCTAGGATGGCAGGAGCTGGGTGAAGTGGCCTCTAGATGTCATTGTGGCTCTGCAGGACGCTGGGGAGATGGGCAGGGAAGGAGCTGGGAGCATCCCTGAGAGGTGGCTCAGGATTCCAACACCTGCAGGGTTAGAGGGGCTCTGTGGGATCTCTCCTGCTCCAGAGGGGGTCAGACTGCCACCCCACAGGGTCTGCACAGAGCCCCACTGTCCCTTCCCTGTTTCCTCCCAGATTTCAGCAACGTCATCAGCAAGAGCGATGTGAAGGCCTTGGCTGAGGCTGATGAGCAGGAGGTCGTGGCTGAAGTCCAGGTGAAGTTTGGATGTTTTAGGGAGATCCAAAAACAAAGGGAAGGTCCAGGCTGCCAGACACTGGGAGCAGTTCCCAACTGGTGCATGCCAGGCCTGGCTGGGAGGAGGGATGGACACAAATGTGGGATGAAGAGGTAAAAGACAGAAAATGTCTTTTCCATTTCTCTGTGCCCTGGGCTCTCACAGCTGCTGCTGTTTTTGGTGTCTCACAAGGTGCTGCCCGGTTCAAATCCATGTGGATGTGGCACCTGGGGACATGGGTTAGTGGTGGCCTTGGCAGTGCTGGAGGGACAGTTGGACTCGGTGGTCTCAAAGGGCTTTTCCAAAGTCCCTAATTCCATGTTTGTGGTGCTGATGAAGAGCTGGGCACTGCAGCAATGCTGGGGAGGTTTAGGTTGGATATTCAGGAGAATTCCTTCATGGAAAGGGTTGTTCAGCCCTGGCACAGGGCAGTGGTGGAACCACAGTTGCCGGAATTGTTCAGATCCATGCGGACGTGGCACTTGGGGACAGGGGTCTGTGGTGGAGGGGAGTTGTCAGCAGGGTTTGGGGTGGAGGAAGGAAGGATGCTCAGTGTGTCCAGGGGGTGGTGGGAGCTTGGTCAGAGACACAGAATTGTCCTGTTCCTCTCTCCAGGAGTTCTATGGTGACTACATTGCAGTGAACCCACACGTCTTCTCCCTGAACCTGCTGGGCTGCTGTCGGGTAGGAACACGGCGAGTTGTTCTTGCTTTGGGTAATATGTTGTTCCTCTGACATTCCCCTGGAGGACTCCAGACCCTGGCAGGGGGCTCAGAGTTAAAAACACCTTTGGCACAGAGTTAAAAACACCTTTGCCTTCCATTTTAACCCATGGAAACAATTACAAAACTTTGTGTGAGGAGTTACAAGCCACAAGGGTTTCGGTAGAATGATAGTGAATTTATCACTGGGTGAAAAAGTAGAATTTTGGGGTTTTCAGAATGGGGGTTCAGGAGGCAGGATGGAGGAATCTGGGTGTGTCCTGTCTTTCTCCTTCTTCTTCTTCTTGGCCTCCATCTTCTGCTGTGATGGTGGCACTTTTGGATTGGTGTAGGATAGACTGTCTAACATAGGTGATAGGTATTGGAAAATAATAAATAAAGTACACATAGTTTTTAGTATAAAAAGACAACACTGCCCCAAGGGCAGTCAGTGTGCCACAAACTGACCTGCTGGACAGACCTCAGCAGGTCAGAGAAAGAATGGAATAGATAAGAGAAAATAAACGACCTTGAAAAGCAGAACCAAGGAATCCCCACTTCCTCGAGCACGGGGCTGGGAAAAAAGACTTTTAATACCTCAGGAGCCATTTCAGCAACAAACCTGACAATGTGTAGCTCTCATAACCTGGGGTGATGGGGGGGCTGCCAGAGAGGAATGGGCCTTGGCAAGGAGATTTTGTGTTCAGCCCCTGGGTACCTGCTGCTCCAGCACAGCTGTGCTTTCCTGTGAGACTTCAGGATTTAGAAACAAGGATGTGGGAAAGTTTGGGACCAGTGCATCCATGTGAGGTGCAGCTTTTCCTTCCAGGGCCGCAGCTGGGACCCGGCTCAGCTCACCAGGACAACCCAGGGGCTCACTGCTCTGCTCCTGTCCCTGAAGAAGTGCCCCATGATCCGCTACCAGCTCTCCTCAGAGCCAGCAAAGCGCTTGGCCGAGTGTGTGAAGGTGAGAGCAACCCACAGCTTGTCCCTTTAGGATGAATTCAGCCTTGCTTAGTTTTTTACATGAGGAGGGAAACACCTGTTTGTTGCTGTCATGTTTTCTGGAAAAGTCTCTTCTCCTGGGAAGCTGAGAAGCCTCAGAGAAAAAGGAAAACAATATTATCTCATTTGCCTCTCTTGTGTTTTGGAATGTGGTATGGAGATTGTTTATCCAACAGGTGGCTGTTTGGTTGGTTTCATGTGAATTGTTTTAACTTCATGACCAATCACAGTCAGGTTGTGTCAGGACTCTGGAAGAGGTCACAAGTTTTCATTATCATTTTTTGTAGCCTTTTGTCTGTATCCTTTCTCTATTCTTTAGTATAGTTTACTACAGCATTCTATAATACAATATATAATATAATATATTTAGTATATTATATATTATCTATTATATAATATAAAATATATAATACAATGTAATATATATAATGTAATATATAATATAAGCCTTCTAAGAACATGGAGTCAGATGCCTCATTCCTCACCTCATCTGGGGACCCCAAAAATCCCACACCTGTTTTCAGTCAACTCCTGTGAATTCCATCAGTTACTCCAGCACTGGTCATGTCCCACTCTGCTCCCTGTACATTCCTGGGAGCAGTATCCCAATTCCCTGGAGCCTTCAGCTCCTTCCTGGCAGTGCAGACCAAGCAGCAGAATTGGGCTTTCACCCTCCCATCCCTCTGTGCCTAAATCCACTCTAAGATGGAGCCTTTTCCTGGTGTTCAAGTGGGATTTTTCCCAATTTTTTTCCCCCATTTCTCCACAGCAAGTGATCACAAAGGAGTACGAGCTGTTTGATTTCCGGCGCACCGAGGTCCCTCCCCTGCTCCTCATCCTGGACCGCTCGGACGATGCCA
>NW_005054618.1:123822-128240 GCF_000277835.1 Geospiza fortis
CCAGGTGTGCCAGGCTGGGGAGCCCTGCAGCAGCTGCACTTCAACCCCTGGCAGGTCATGGTTGGATGTAGTAGAGGAAAGTGTTGCTTCCCACCTCCAATCGCTGCAAAATCCCTCTTTTATCCCCTGGCTAGGTTTTCCAGACCTGAGTGGGGGTTGTTTGTGCTGACTTCAGTGGCAGATGGACCCAGCACACTGGGAAATGGGGCCACCAGCACTTCCATGTGGTTTCTGGAGCCCCAGTGCTTTGCAGGGCCTTTCCCAAGGGTTGTTTGTGGGGCTGTTGAGTGACCCTGCCCTGCTGAGTCTCCCTCTGTTATTGATGGCTGCTGGATTTGCTGGGAGCTGTTGGATTTATTTGTTCCATGCTGTGCTGCAGATCGTGGCAGGATCTGTTGGTCTCCCTTCATTTCCGTGGGGTTCCCAGCAGCTCTGGGATCAGCTGTAACGCCAGTTCTGCAGGAGCTGGAGGTGACATCTGTGTCACAGAGGGGTGTGGCTGTCACAGCCCAGCCCACACCTGGTTTGTGGTGTTTAGGATTGTGCTCAGCATCAGGCATTATCTGCTGTTTCAGGATTTCCTATCCCAAAGAGATTCCCAGGGATGTAAATGGAGTGTTGGCCAGGGCAGGGCTCTGATCAGCTGTCTCTGTTCTCTCTGGGTTATTTTTAGACTTCTCAGGATAAAAATAGAAACTCCTGATGTGCAGAAATGCTCCTGCCAGTGGAGCATGTAGGGAATTCTGCAGTGGAACTGTGGGACCTCTCCCTGCCTGGGCAGAAAGTTGGGGGTTTGGTGGCCAACAGAGGTGATGGAACAGGAATGTTAATCCCCATCCCTCTTCAGTCTCTTTTGAAGGTTCCTGCAGGAATTCCTGATCTGGTGGGAGGTGTCCCTGCCGTGGGTTTAGTGTCCCTTCCAACCCAAACCATCCCATGATTCTGGAATGGCCCTGGAGGGGGGCAGTGTCTCCCCATCTGATTATTTACCAGTGATGTTTATTTTGATCAGAACGCCCTGGCTGCTCTGAGGGACGCACTCCCAAACTCTGCTGCGTGTCCTGGGGTAGCAGGAGCAGCTCTGGCTGGCTTCAGCTGAACTCCATTGATTTCCCAGCGCTGTGTCTCACCAAGGTCATCCCTTTGCCTCCCTTTCCCCTGGCAGTGGACGTACCAGGCCATGGTCCACGAGCTGCTGGGCATCAACAACAACCGCATCGACCTGTCCCGCGTGCCGGGGATCAGCAAGGACCTGCGCGAGGTCGTCCTGTCAGCTGAGAACGATGAGTTCTATGCCAATGTAGGTGTCCAGGGGGGCTTCACCAGCACTCACATCTGGGGGTTTGCCACAGGAAAGGAGCCTCCCCATGATTTTGAGGATTTTGGCACCCTTCAGGGTGAGGATGTGCCGTTTGTGACTGTCAGCAGTGTCATCTGATGCGAGATAACGTCCTAGAAAATGTGTTTGTCGTTTGGTTTCAAAGCCTGCTGCATTTTGGGGGATGGAGTCACCTTCTCCGAGCTGCTCAAGGCTCTTCCTTGGTCAAATGAGTTTCCCTGTGCTTCCCATCTTGTTCCACACAGAACATGTACCTGAACTTCGCTGAGATTGGCACCAACATCAAGAACCTGATGGAGGATTTCCAGAGGAGGAAGCCAAAGGAGCAGCAGAAGCTGGAGTCCATAGCAGATATGAAGGTACAGACAAAGTCCATCCCAGCTGTGTCCCATCCTTTAATGTTAGGAGTAAATAAAAAGCACATCCCTCCCAGAAATCTCCTGTGGGCTCCTGGGATCAAGGTCTGATCCTCTGCACACCTGCAGAGAATTGCTGTGAATTTGTACAATTTATGGCTGGCTGCACCCATCTTCTGCCTTTTCCTGCTTTTCCCTGGAAGCACCCACTGCCTCAGTTTCCCCTCACAGGCCTTTGTGGAGAACTACCCTCAGTTCAAGAAGATGTCAGGCACAGTGTCCAAGCACGTGACAGTGGTGGGGGAGCTGTCCCGGCTCGTGGCCGAGCGGAACCTGCTGGAGGTGTCCGAGGTGGAGCAGGAGCTGGCCTGCCAGAGTGACCACTCCAGTGCCCTCCAGGTACCCATCCTGCCTCTGGATCAGGGGGATTTCATCCCATCTCTGCCTGGGGAGGGGGGATTTGATGCTGGGAGGCAGTGGGAGCTCCCTGTGGGGAGGGACACTGCGTGTGGAATTGCTGCTCAGATGGGAATGAGTCATGGTTAATAACTGGCTTGAGAAGCATCTTTGCAAATCCTGTCCTTGCATCCCACAATCCAACATCCTTTCTTTATATTCAGCCAGTTGGTTTCTGGCAGGCACCAGGATAAAACAACCTCAGATGCTCTGCAGGAGCTGATGTGTTTGCTGGGCAGGAGAAGAGCTGGAATCCATGGAATTGCCTTTACCTATTTTTTTTAAGAAAAGCCACTAGAAAGACCCCTAAATCCAAGATTTCTTTTGGCAGAGAGGCCTGGAAAAGCTGGAGGGAGGCTCTGTGACAGCTGAGTGTGGCCCCTTGTGCTGTGAGCAGAGCAGGGTCTGGCAGAGTCAGTGGTGATGGATTTGGGCTGGTGTTCAACAGCAGCTCAGAGCAGGGTTGGAGAGTCTCAATTCTCACTTCTGAGAAATGATTCCTTGATTTCCAGTAGTGGAGGGGGATTCCCAACACGTAACAGACCCTTGCATGGCACTGGGGAAGCAGAGGGACTGGGAAATGAGGAAAAGCATCTCCAGCAGCTTTGAGATCAGTTTTTTGCCCTCCTCTGTGGCTCTGAACTGCAGAGGTGGGGGCTGAGGGGGTAACGCTGGCCCGTCCCCAGAGATGGAATGTGCTCCCATCCCTCTGGAGCAGGGAGGGTAGGGATGGGATTCCATAGCTGGTGTCTGGCAGGATTTACATGGCTGAGTATGGAACTGGGAATGCAGCCAGGAATGTGTTTGCTGGAAGCAGCCTCTGAGGTCCTCATGCTGTATCACTGTCTCCAGCTCAGGTTGTTGTGGTTTAAAAGTCAAATATTCCCAGTCTGCTCCCTCCCTGTGCTGTGAGCTGTGATTTTTGATGGAATATACACAGCACAGAGCTGGTGCCAGGTGAATCCTGGTGTTTCTGGGGTCACCTTGCTCCTGCTCTACACAAACACCATTTCTGCAGTTTTAGAGCAGAAATGCTGCCTCAGTTTCCTTCCAGCCGTGTGCCTGAAGAGCCACTGGGAGATTTGCAGCAGCTTGGAAGTAAATGGAAACCCCTGTGGGTGGGATCTTTGTCCCTGCAGCCACCCTGGGCTCTCCCTGCTGCAGCTCCCAATGGCAGCAAGAAGGGCAAGGCCACGGCACAAGAAGCAGCAGCCAGAGCCTGGAATAAGGGTGGAATTGTTCTCCCCTGATGTCACTTCAGGGATTGTTGGATCTCTGGTGGCCTTAGCCCCTCCCCAGTCTGGGACATTTGGGTTCTTCCTGCCCTGGGCTCTCATTAACCCTGACCCAGAGCATGAATGGAGGGTTGGAATCCCAGCTCCTCCCATGGACAATGAGTTTTCTGTTCTCTGCTTCCTGCTGCTCCTGGCACTGCCAGCACAGGAACCTCCCTGGGGCTCTGGCTCTCCCTTCACAGGTGAATTCCTGACCTTGAATGGTGAAATTCCTCTTGATCCTCCTCACAGCCAGGATTTTATGCTGTTTTTAGTCAGAATCAGTTAAATAGATGCCAACAAACATCTGGGCCAGGGTGGTGAATCCAGCAGCAGATCAGGAGTGATAACAGATCCCTGTTTTTTCCTGTAGCTGAGATCTCTCTTTCCATGCTTTAACTCCTTCCCTCCTTTTCTTCCAAATGTGCAGTTTATTCCTCCACATCTCACATCCAAAGGTTTGCTGAGACTTTGATGCCTCTGCCTTGCACCTTCCAAAAAGGAAATGGAGTTGGAGGGATTGCCTGGGGTATTTTTTTGCAGCCAGTATAGTGGTGGAACCTTTGGGGTGGAGCTGGAAACACCCAGGTAGAGCTTGGAGGTGTCTCTAAGTCCCTGTGCACAACTTCCCCCTCCTGCAGCACCACAAGGGGCTCAGGACCCATCAGAGGTGGGTTGTGAATTCCCAGTTCCACGGAAAGACCCAAAACCAACTTGTACTCCAGTAAATCCTCCTGTGAAACACCTGAGGAGCCAGGCTGTGGGGTTTGTACCACAACTGCATCCTCCTGCATTGCCCGTGGCAGTTGCTGGGCAGTGAAACCGGCCTGAGAAGTGATAAGTGACCGATAAATGACTGATAAGGCAGTGACGGCGCTGAAGGTGTCTGTCACCCCGTCCCCCAGGCTGAGCAGTGCCGTGTGTCCCGCAGAGCGTGCGGCGGCTGCTGCAGAGCCCGCGGCTGTCGGAGCTGGACGCGGCGCGGTTGGTGAT
>NW_005054618.1:128843-129877 GCF_000277835.1 Geospiza fortis
AACCCCGGAGTGGGGCAGGACGGGGGCAGATACCACCAGGTAACCCTGGAGTGGGGCAGGACAGGGGCAGGTACCACCAGGTAACCCTGGGGTGGGGCAAGATGGGGGGCAGGTACCCAAATGTCCCACAGGATGGGGGAGTCTCTGCTGTTTGGGGTGAAACCTGCCTGCTCCAGGTCAGCCCAGGGCTGTCTTGTTGCACAGAGCTCTGAGCTCGCCTGGGACCTGTGGGGGTGGCTTTAAAAGGTGTTTTAAGTAAGTGACTCGATTTCCGTTCCCTAAATCAGTGGAAATGAGGCAGAATGACTCTAGCTGGTTTGGGGTTGAAGTCCAATCCTGCAGCCCAGGAATTAGTGAGTGGGGGTTGGACTCCAGGGGTCCCTTCCACTCCTGACCAGTCTGTGATTTCTGTGATATTATGAAGGATTTAATAAAGAAGGGATGGCAGGAGCCTGCTGGGAGGGGAATGTGGCACCTCCATGGGCCTGGGCTGTGCTTCCTCTCTTCTTTTCCTCCCCCACTTTCCCCAGCTCCTGCAGCACCAGGCAGTGGCTGCAGTGAGGGGCTGGGGATGGAGAGGAGCTGGCAGGGAGGGAACAGGCAGCAGTGCCAGGAGCAGCTGGGGAGGAGGTGGAGGAGAGGGATGATGTCACCTCGTGTGGAGGAGCTGCTGCAGGCGATGGAGATGGAGATGAAGCTTCTCCTCAAGCAGGAGGGTCGGGGTGGGCTGGGGGGCGTGGGGGTGCTGCTGCTCTGCCCCCTCACCTCCATGTGTGGTTCCATTGGGATCATCTCCATGGCTCCTTGTCCCCATGAGGTGTCTGCACCTCACCACAGCCTGGAGGGGGTGCCAGGCTGATGGGGCTGTGCCCTGTCCCTGCACAGCTGGTGTCTGCCGTGGTGGAGTACGGAGGGAAGCGGGTGCGAGGCAGTGACCTGTTCAGCCCCAAGGACGCCGTGGCCATCACCAAGCAGTTCCTCAAAGGCCTGAAGGTACCAAAATTCCTTGGGGAAATGGGGACAGACTCAAAACT
>NW_005054618.1:129913-133733 GCF_000277835.1 Geospiza fortis
AGGAATGCACTCAGTGGCTTCAGGGCCTGATTGCACTGAGAACAACAGGAGTGAGCTCCTCAATCCTAAATTCAGGGGTAGAACCTGCTGATCCTCCTTCCTAAGCTGGGCCACTTCCTAAGGAGCTTCTCTCTGGCCACAGGGCATTGAGAATGTGTACACCCAGCACCAGCCCCTGCTCCAGGAAACCCTGGACCAGCTCATCAAGGGGAAGCTCAAGGACAGCCAATATCCCTACCTGGGCCCCAACACACTCCGGGACAGGTACGTGGGGCCTTTGGGGCAGAGCCTGCACTGGGACACAGCAGCTGGGACGTCCCTGCTGTCCCCAACACTGTCCCCACAGCAGGGTGGGACTGATGGTGAACAGAGCTGGGGCTTGGTGCAGAAATCTCTTGATTGTAGAGGTCTTGTATCCCCAGGAATGTTCCCAGGACTGGGGTGTGTCTCATCCTGGCTCAGATGTGCCATTCCTGATGGGTGGCTCAGGTGAAGGATGAAGCCCTCACTCAGCAGAGGTGGCTCTGTGATGTTTGGGGACTGCCTGAGCCAGAACTGTTCCCACTGGAAGTGGGATCCTGCTGGAGAAGGCCATGCAGACCTAACCCAGACTCTGAGGAGACAGGCTTTGGGTGCTTAGTGCTGATACAGATCACATTGGGAAATGACTGATCTCACCTTTTTGAGAGTTTTCCCTGCTTTCCCACATCCCCCTGGGCAGGGTGGAAGTGGTGTGGGGATCCATGGAGATCTAGTGGCCAACATTGTCCCTCTGTGCCTGTGTCCCAGCCAGGCAGGAGCAGCTTTGCTCCAGGTCGTGCTGTCCATGCAGTGATCCAAGAAGGAAATCCCTGGTGTTGGTCCTTCCAAGGGATTGGGAGGGTGGTTACAGGAGAGGGAAGGAGCTTCTCACTTGAAAGCAGAATGTGCCCAGCACACTGAGTTTGTGTTGGGATGGAGGAAGGCTCCATCCTTTCCTCCTTCCTCTTGCTTGGCTTCTCTCGACCATCCCACATCTCCCTGCTGGCTGGGAAATGTCCCCTCAGGTGAACTGAGGCACAAATCCTGGCAGTTCCTCATCAGCCTGGGAGCTCCAAGGCAGCTCTGTGTCCTTGCCTGACTCCAGAATCGATCCTGATTTCCCAGCCCCGGCAGATCATGCATTAAACATGGCACATGGATCCACGGGGATCGGGGTGGTGCTGCTGGAGTGAAAGCTCAGGAGAGGTTTTGGGGAATTTAGTGGGTTGTTTTCAGCTCCACATCACAGGGATGAGGGAGGGTCTAGAGGAGGCACCCTCAGGATCATGGATCTCTGCCTCCAAGGTGCAGGATTTATCCTTGGCTTTGTCTAATCCCAACTCAATATTTGTGGCTGCTCCATCCCAGAAATTGTCCAAAGCCAGGTTTGTCAGGGCTTGGATCCACCTGCTCTGCTGGGTGTCCCTGAGAGCTTTTAGGTCCCTTCAAGCCAAACCATCCCATGATTTGTGCTTTTATCCCAGACCTCAGGACATCATTGTGTTCCTCATTGGAGGGGCCACCTACGAGGAGGCTCTGGCTGTGTTCAACCTGACCCGCTCCAACCCCGGCGTCCGCATCGTCCTGGGGGGCACCACCATCCACAACACCAGGAGGTAAAATCCACCCCTGTGCAGAGCCTGCCCGTGGAACTGCTGGCACAGCAGGAGTTTGGGATACCTGGGAGATCCCCACGTGCAAATGGGTGTCAGTGCTCTGGAGCCAGCTCTGCTCGTGGTGGCTCAGGGACAGATCGCTGAGCTGGAGGTTTAATTTGAATTTCCATGAGTTCAAGGGCAGGCAAGGAGAGTTTTCCACAGAGTTTTTCTAGGTTATAACACTGGGAAGCCAGGGCAGCACATGGGAATTCAGCACTGAATGAACCTGCAGCTGCTTTGCTGAAGGTGGGCAAAGATCCCTGTAAGTATGGAATTCCCAGTGGGAAATACCTGATTTATAAATACAAGTAACTTTTCCTAGTTTATAAATACAAATAACTTTTCCTGAACCCAAATTACTCACTTTGGACCCAGGAAAGAATTCAGGCCAAGGTGAGAATTGCTTCCCATCAGCACAGCTTGCTGCTGGCCAGGCAGGAGAGCAGGAATTCTTTCCAGATTCCCAATGCTCAGTGTGGGATGGTGGGAAAATCCTGAGCTGCTGCTGAAGCTCAGGATCTGCAGCTCCACCATTGGATCTGCTTGGATTGGTGCTGCTAGGAGCCACCCTGGCTGGTTTGGGCTCTGCTGCTGTGCAGTCCCTGAATTATTTACAGAAAAGCTGGGATTCTGTATCCAAATTTGCATTTCAAAGAATGAAGTGGGGGGAAAAAAAAAGAAAATAAAAGGAAGGGCTGGATGTGGCCTGGTCCTGCCTGGGGAGGACAGCAAGGGGCCTGTTCTGAAACAGCCCTGTCCCAAATGATCCATTTTCTCTTGGGTAAGGTTTCCCTGAGCATGGAAGGACAATAAAGCTGTCTCCTGTCCACTGTTATCCACGATTCCAGCACAGTGCTCTAGGATCAGGGATATCTCAGCACATCCATACAAGGAAAGCCAGGTTTTAGTGTGTCCCAACCCCTCACATAATCCATGGCCTTGCTGATTCCTGTGGGATTAGGGCAGATATGTCACCAGAAACAAGGGGATTTGGGTGTTAATGCACAGAGCAGCCGTGTAAGCACCTAAATCCTGCTCCCATTGTTCCTCCTCCCTGCTGGAACTGGGACCAACATCTGTGGGCCCAGAGGGGTGGCCCAAAGGATGGAGAATCTGCTCTGCTCCCAGGGATTCCAGAGCAATTCCACGGGGTTTGGAGGAGAAAGGGTTACAAAGGATCAATAATCGGATCAGAAGAGTTGCCAGGAACATCTGGTGCTGGGGCTGACTCATCCTGGGCAGGTTGAGACAAACCTGCTGGGACTAATCCCAGGATGTGGGGCCTGACCCAGTTACCCAGTTAGAGCCACACTGGTGGCACTGGATGCTCCTGGGGACCCTCCTGTGACTGCACAAGGCTCATTTCTCCTGGGACTTCCATCTGCAGGCCCTGCTTGGGTGGAGCAGCTGTGGAGGCTCCTGCAGATGCCTGTGCTGGGTCCTCAGCTGTTCCTGCAGGATCTGCAGGGTCCTTGGAGCAGCAGCCTCAGCAGTGGGGGGGTTGTGCTGTGGTGCAGCTCATTTTTGGAGGGTAGGTGGGAGTTTGGCTCGTTCCTTCAGTCACTCCAGACTGGGAATGTGCTCAGAGAGGCCGTGCTGAGGGACCCCGAGGTGTCACTGGTCACAGGCACAACCTGCTCCAGACAGCACAGAACCAGAGACCCTAAAAGCACCAGTCATTCCCTGCCAGAGCTCAGTTCTGCCTGGTTCTAGTGCCTAAAAATAACCTGGAGGAGGGAGAGCTCAGGCTGGAACACAAAGCCAGGTGCCAGAGCCTGTGCCAGAGCTGGTGCCACCGTGGGCAGTGCCCTGGCCGTGCCCTCTCCCAGCTGTGTCTGATGGCACTCACAGCTGGGTGTTGCTGCAGGGTTTTGCAGGAGATTTGAGGGTTTTCCTATTTTTCAAACCCCTCAAGATTCACAACCCTGAGCAGGAAGAGCTGCTCCAGCCCCAGTATTCCCCAGATAGGGGAATCTCATTTCTGTAGGATTTTTGTGGCATATCTTGGTTTGTATTTCTTTATCTTTTGGGGTATTTTTTGAAGCATTGCTGTTGAGATCACCTGATCAGCACACTGAGGGATGAGTCAGCCTGGGAATGGCCGTGGTGTCTCATTGCCAGAGGAACCATCCCAGGGCAGG
>NW_005054618.1:133743-136725 GCF_000277835.1 Geospiza fortis
AGCGGGGAGCTTTCCTGCCTTTGGGAGCTGCTCCCAGCCATGGGTGGGTGATGCCAGCAGGTCTGAGCCTTGTGCTGGGGACAATCACAGCCCCTCAGGCCTTGGACACCTCTGGGACAAGTGTCAGGGTGCCATGAGCCCCTCTGGCCCTTGTTCCACTGACCTGAAGCTTTCCCAGCAGCTTCCTGGAGGAGGTCACAGCCGCAGGATTCCGCGGTCGAAGCACTGAGAGCTCCCAAGTCCCACCAAGGTCCAGCAGACGGTGAATCCTGAAGAAATGAGGGGTGTTTTTTTGCACATTCAGAGCTTTCCCAGAGCAGAGCAGAGCAGGATCTTCCTGCCCTGCTGCTGGAGCTTCCCCTCACACCCAGAATGGCAGCGAATGCTGGAACTGGCACTAACCCAACACCCAGGATGTGCCCCCATTGCAGCTCCTCATTGTCCCCTCACAAACAGCTCCAGGACTGGCATGGTCACCTTGAGGAGAGCCTGGGAAAGCCCCTGAATCCCTGCAGCTCCTGGCTCTTCACAGGACACACTGGATGAGTCCCATGAGGAGCCCCAGGCAGGGGGAGCAGCTGTGGGGTTGTGGCTGGTGGGCACAGGAGCCCTTTGCTGTTGTCTGTATATGTTGAATCCTATTAAATCCCCCACTTTGGCCAAATCTGTCTGCTAGATGATTCCCACTTTCCCTTTCCCAAGGCCACAAGGTGCAGTTACAGCCTGAGCCTCCACAGGAGCTTTTGCTCCCCTCCAGGACCACACCAAGGAACCTGCAAGTGTGTTTCCAGCTCTGCTCCCTGGCCTCTAATCAGCACTTGATTGGGAATTAACAAGCCAGATCAAATGAAATGAGCTCCTAAATCCCTGGGAATTATCTTGGCATCACAACTAAGTCCTGTTGATGTGGGAGAGAGCAAAGCCCTGCAGGGAGGAGGGGACCTGGGCAGCTCTTCTGGGAAGGGAGGAGGGGGCACAGCCTGTGTTGGGGGTGTTCTCTGCCCACAGCCAGGGGTGGAACTGGGTGGGCACCAAATTTTTAGTGAATTTTGGGTTGTTGGGACAGGCAGAGCTGTAAGAATTGCCCCTTACAGGTGCCTCAGGTGTCTGACAGCCTGAGACCCCAAGAGAGGGGAGCTGTCAGAGGATATTGGGCAGCCCCCTGCCCCATCCCCTCCTGCAGCAGCCCCTTCCCCAGACACCAGTGATGTAACTGTTGTCAGAGCCACAGAAAAGCATGTGTCCTAATTAAACTTCCAGGCAGCAGCTTCACACTTGATATCCAGAGGCAAAATGCTGTGTGGGGGGTGTTAAATACATAAATAAACCAAGAGTTTGCTGATCTGCTCTGCAAGAAGAGGCGATTTTGGCAACTGTTTGTTACGGAGCAGCACAAGGAGCAGCTACAGCTGCCAGGGGTAGCAAAGGGGGCATGTGGATACAGGGAGAGACACAAACACACCTTGGAGAGGCTTTTGGGGATGAACAGCTGCACTGCCCATGTCACCTGTGCCGCTGGGGAGCAGCCTCGCTGCTGGAAGTGCAGCCTCCTGTTCCTGGTACAGAAATGGGAGATGGGTTCCCTCCTATCTCCTTCCTTCCATGTAGATTGTTGATGTTTCCAGCACTGAATCATTGGTCACATCCTTCACAGCGTGACTCACTGGCAGAACAGCCTGAGGATTCCAAGTGCAGCTGAATTCCCGCTCCCAGGGATGTGTGCAGGTGTGTTGTTACCTGCTGTGGCTTCAGGGCAACTTCCCTGGCACCAGAGGACATTTGGCAAGAGCGTGGGCCCTGCATGCAACGGGCACAGCAGAGCTGTCCCACTGCCACCAGCTCTGTGCCATCTGCTCTTGGCCACCAGCCGGTGCTCTGCAGGCCCTGGCCACCAAAAAACAGGATGTGAGGATGGACAAGTGCAGTTGGAAGGGAAAATGTCATTAAATCAACTGGCAGGTTGTGTGATGTCCTGGGGATACGCTGGGGGCTCTGGGCAGCCAGCATGGTTCATCTGCCCCTCTGCCACCAGCCCTGCCTGGAGCAAGCTTTGGGGTAAAAGGGGAAACTGAGGCACACAGGTGGCAAATCCTGGTCCCTGGCCCCGTGGAGTTCAGGATTGCAAAGGCACAGGAGGAAAAGGCAACCCCTGGATTTGGTGCAGAGAGTGATTTGTGTCTCTGTCCCAGGTATTGTCAGGTATGCAGTGAGTCCCCAGCTCGTGGCAAAAATGCCAATGCTCAGAATGGGATACAAACACTCACAGGAGCTCTGGAAATGCTCCAAGTACATCCCTAGGACTCTGGGTGCATTAATTCCAGAGTACTGGGGTGAAACTACAACTTGAAATCAGGGGTGGGGGATGTCCAGGGACGGGATGGACGCTGTCATTGGAAAGCTGATCCCCTGATGGACGATGCATCAATCTGTTCCTCGCAGGACATGAAGGCGACAGACAAAATAAGCCAAATAAGGGCATTTTTTAGGACACTGAGTGTCTCCTCATTTTTGGAAGCCACGCTGTGAATCCAACTAAATCCTGGCTGTCAGACCCTCCGTGCTAGAAGCGACCCCTCCCCAGGAAATCTCCCAGAGGGATTTTTTCCCACTTCCAAACACCTTTAGGGCACAAAACCCTCCCAGTACCACCCGGCTGCTTTTCCCTCTCCTACAAAGTTTCCCGGTGACCCACGACACCGTCGGGAACGCGGCTATGCCCCGATGGGGAACACCATCCGAGGCACCGCCCGCCCCTCTCCCGCTTCCCCACGGCCCCGTGTCCCCGCTTGAGTCAGAGACAAAGAAGCAAAACCCTCGTGGGCTGCGATTCGCCCCGTGCCGCGAACCCCGACGTCACGGGCGTGCGGCTATAGATGGAGCTCGGGAGCCCGGCGCAGCCCAGCGCAGCCCCCCGAGCTGCGGGATGGTGGCGGCGGGGGGGGACGCGGCGGCGGCGATGGCTCAGAGCACCGGACCGGGCTC
>NW_005054618.1:136761-152816 GCF_000277835.1 Geospiza fortis
AGGAGAGAATCGCTTCTGGGCAGGGGGGGGAAGGAGGGTGAGGGAGGCTCCTGGATGTTTGGGGGAGGGGGGGGTTGGATCTTCGCTTCGCTTCGCCTCTGCTCCCCCCGCGGAAAGCGCACAGACCCCCAAAGAGACCCAAACCCTGCTCCAGGCCCTGCTGTGCCCCTCCTGCCTCCCGCAGCCGCCTCAGCCACTGGGTGATGTAGGCAGGCAGTTTTCATCTTGGAACACAAGGAAACGATAAAATCCGGAGGCACCATCAATCCCTCGCTCTTTGCCGTGTTGTGTGTGTGCTGCACCCATCGCTGCCTACGGAGATACCTCTGATATAAACCACCCATAGATTTCACCTCTTGGATTAATTGCTGATAAAAAAAAGCTCCAAAATGCCATTTTCACCGCAATATAAAACCCCAGCTGGTTTAAATTCCGCCCATCCCCCTCCTGTTCCCCTTTCCACGGGTAAATGCCCGTTGGATGAGGCGATAGAGAAGCCGGCCTGGCTTATATAACCACGGAGAGAACCCTGCCCGCTCCTCGCAGCGTCCTCCCGATGCTGCTCCTGCACAAAAATCCCCGTGGAGTGACCCCGGGGAAGGACTCGGTCCCGGCGTCGGCGGAGAGAGGGGCCGGAGGGAGGGGGAGACAAAAGTTGGGCAAAGAGGGAAGTGGGGTGGGGGGAGAAAAGGAGTGTAAAACCAAGAATAATCGCGGTTTTCCCCCCATTTTCTTCCCTCTCCCCTTTGTGTTAGGGGAACCAGGATGGAAACCAGCAACCTGCGCAGCCGGAGAAGGTCGGCTGGGTGCGGAAATTTTGCGGGAAAGGCATTTTTAGGGAAATCTGGAAAAACCGTTATGTGGTTCTGAAGGGAGATCAGCTTTACATCTCGGAGAAGGAGGTAGGATCGGTTTCAGTTTCCTTTCCCATCCCCCCCTTCCTCTCTTTGCATATGAAAGGCGCAGCCCCGGCCCTTCCCAGCGCCAGCCGGGCCGAGGGGGTTCCGAGGGGGCTTCTTCTTCTCCCCGGGGCTGGCGCCGGCCGGGGTCGGGGTCGGCTCTGACAGCGATTCCACAGACAGCTCTGCTGGGAGACATTTTCCCAGCGTGAAGACACGAAAGGATTCACTTAGCGAGAGTTAAACCCCTCCAACCTCTTTACAGCAATGCCGGCTCCTTCCTTTCTGTGCCTGTCCTTGAGCCCAACACTGCCTTGTTCCCAGCTGCTCGCTCTCTGTTTGGAAATAACTCCACTCTCCCGACTGGAACCGAGCCATTTACAGGTCGATCTCTTGGGTTTTTCATGAAATTTCAGCCCGGATCGACATCCTGGTGTAACACGTGCCCTGGCCCTGGTCTCCTTGCTGGGCTTTGGGGTTTAACGTGCTGTTGACATTGGAGGTAATCGGATGTGACTGGCAGGCTGAGGCAGCACCTGGCTGTCCTTGCACGCCCCCCCTGTGCTTTTTGTCTCCATAAATCCATCAGGGAGAACTCCGCAGGCCAGAGCCTTCCTCCTTCCCATCATCTCTGACATCCCAGGGCTGCACTGGGATGGTGGTGCCCACAGCAGGCTGGGGGGTTGCTCCAACTCAGGGAATTTGGGATAAAATCCTGGTCTCTCTGGGTTTCCCCCCTCCATGGAGCTAATTTCCTGGTAGTTGGATGCCTGGCCTGGCTCTACCTGGAGAGAGGAAGGGATAATTTGATTTAGGGCTAGTTGAGCGAAGGATGTGGCACAGGCAGAGGGTCAGGGCTACTTACAACAGAGAAATGGCTTTAAAAAGTGGATTGAATGCCCAGGTGGTGCTGAGCTGCTTGCTGAGCTTGCTCCCATCAACCTCCTGGCTGCTCCAGAGCCAGAGGGAAACACAGAAAAGCCAACAGATGTCCAGGTAGCTACAGATCAAATCCAGGTGTGCTGTGAGCCCAAGACAGGGATGAGGCTGGAGGGGCCATGCAGAGCCTGCTCTGAACAAGAAGCTCTTGTTTGTGTTTCAGAGAGGGAAAACCTCACAGGTTTTGAGGTTGAGGCAGCCCCATGTGTGTGAGGGACCATAAATAACCTGCAGCAACCTCTGCTGAGGCTTTATGTGGAAGAATGTGTGGCCAGCAGAGATGACATCTGCTGCTGGAGTGTGCTGAGGTGACTCTGTGCTGGCCATGGAGGTGACAACGTGCTGCTGGTGTGCCCTGAGGTCACTCTGTGCTGGCCATGGAGGTGACAACGTGCTGCTGGAGTGTGCTGAGGTGACTCTGTGCTGGCCATGGAGGTGACATCTGCTGCTGGTGTGCCCTGAGGTCACTCTGTGCTGGCCATGGAGGTGACAACGTGCTGCTGGTGTGCCCTGAGGTCACTCTGTGCCTGTGGCAGGGGCTCTGGCATCCTGGGGGTCTCATTGTGGGGAGTCCCCAGGGGTTCCTGGGGGGTCTCAGAAGGTGCTGCACGGTTTGATGCCAACTCAGCAAAGCCAGGAGCCCTCCTGGGCCCCAGGGAAGGCCAACATGTGGCTCCAGGCTCTGCTCCCACAGCACCTGCTGTTTCCTGGCAGCTCATCTCCTGTTCCAGAGGTGGTTCTGCAGGTGAAGCCACATTCCCAGCCCTCCCCACCATCTCAGAGCAGAAAGGGTTAAATCCCAAGGCTCCTGGAAGCTCCCCGGCTCTGTTAAATGAATTCGAACCAGACATTTATTTACTTCTGCCTGAATTTCTCCACCTGGGAAGCAGGACAGTGAATCCGATCTCCCCAGAGAATTGTGTTCCACACCAGGATCCCTTGGGAAGTAGATCCCCCTTGGCTAGGGGCAGGTGTTGATGAACTGCTCAGAGCTGAGCACGGGCTGAGGTCTGGAATGGGGAGATTTCCAAAATTCAGACTTCAAAAATCCCATCAATATCCACGCTGATTCCTCCTGGGAATCTGGGTGCTTTTCCAGTTCTCTGTCTAGGACAGACCTGGGCTTGCAGGTCAGAGACCAGCCCTGATTATTCCATTTTGTCAGGAGAATTTGGGAATGCCTGATAGGAGCCTGGGCTTCTCCCTGGCAGAGCTGAGTGTGTAAGGAGAAGAAATTTAATTTTTCAGCCCAGCTGATGGAAAATGCTAACGGGGTGTTTGAGTGCTGCCCTTTGAAAGCTGTGGGACTTGTCTGACACCTCCCGAAAGTGGAGCTTGAGGCTCTGGCCGTGCTCACTCTGCTCCCCCACGGCTGCTGAACTCCGTGAACTCACACCAAAATCCTTGGTTATTCAGCGTTTGGTCATCAGCCAAACCCAGCTCTGTAGAGATGAGCTGCAGCGAGCCGAGCTCTGCTGAGCACACCACCACCACCTCCTTAACTCACTCTTGCATTCTTTCCCCTCGCTCCCTCCCCCCCGGCACATTTCTGGGAATTGTTCCCTGTTCCTGGCCCAGCTTTGTCGCTGCCTGTGCCGGGGAGCAGCGGCCGAGCTGACCCAGCCGGGCTCGGCATTTCCTCGCAGGAAGCCGCGGGCTGCCAGACAGCCGAGCCCGGCTGCGAGGGGCGTGAGGAAACGCTTCTCTCGAGCTTTCGTTTGTTTGCTACCAAAGGCATCGGCTCAATTAGCACGAGAGCACTCGAGGAGGTGCCGCTGGGGCTGGGGGTGTGTTTGCATACTCGGTTCTCTAATGCTCCGTGGGGTGTTTGCCCTCAGTGAGTGCTGCTGAACACAGCACAAAGGGATTTTGGGAATAAATTCCTCCCTGGCACAGGCTGCTCCATCCCTGGAAGTGTCCAAAGCCAGGCTGGATGGGGCTTGGAGCAATCTGGGCTAGTGGAAGGCATCCCTGTCCCTCCAAAACCATAATTCAGCGATTCTGGGGGACCTGTGTCCCTGGTAGCCTTGGTGGTGACTCTTTGGAGAAGGGATTGAAGCTGTCACCACCCCCTGATCAGCTAAGGGCAGTGTCCTGGCTGTGACAAGCACTGGACAGTCCCTGTGTGCACCCCTGTCCCAGTGACAGCCTGGCTGCAGCCAGGTCTGCAGGAGCCTCAATCCCCTGCTGAAGTAGAGCCGCTCAGCTGGAGGAACTGAAACTTTGGTTGTACGCTACAAGGGGAACTGTCTGTCCCAAAACTGCCCATGTTTGGGTATTTGGCTGTACAGAGAGTCTGGAGGTTTCTGGTTACATCCTGAGCCACACTTGACCCACCCCCTACAAGTGTCCCATGGGTGTCTTGTGATTTTTTGTACCTTCCTCATTTTTCTGTGTCCCATTGCAGCTCAAACTGCTCAAATCCTCACCAAACATCCCAGGCTGGTGTGACTGAGCACCTGTGCATGGTTTGGCCACAAAACACAGCCCTGAGCTGGGTCCAGGAGGTTTGGAGTGACTGCAGGTCACGGCTTGATGAGGAAATCTAAACTCTCATCAGTGAGAGACCCAAGGGTGGTTAATTAACCCAGGCCAGAGACCCTCCTGCTGCCAGTGCACTGCCACGAGCCTGGAGCAGCCCTTTGGAAGCACAAACAGCTGTGACCCTCTGGAGAAGGGATTTGGGTGCCATGGTTGGTGTTCTGACCCATTACATGCCCACATCTCAGGGCCCAGGGAGTGCTGGGTGCCCCTGGGGCCAGCCTGGGCAGGCAGCAGCTGCGGGGGAAGGAGTGCAAGGAATGCAGCTCCCTCCTTGGATCCCAGCAGAGTCAGCACTGTCAGCCTTGGCACAGGCAGGGGCAGCTGCCAGGGGTGTGAGATCTCATGGCTGCACAGAAATGTTCCCTGCTCTAGGGATGAGAGATGCTTCTGATTCCTTTTCCATGCCTCAGTTTCCCTTCCCTCACCTGGCCACAGGTAGGAGGCAGGTGGAACTGCAGGGCAAGGTGGTTTTGCCTGCCTCAAATGGGTACAACTCAGCAATGCCAGCTCAGACAGCCAGGGCAGCACCTGCTGGGATTGATTCACCTTAATCCTTCCAATCCTGAGCTCCCCGCAGGGCACAGAGAGCAGAACCCACCTGCTGGTGAGGCTCTGAGATCCCTCAATTCTTAAACCCTTGGCAGCTGTGGGGAAAGAAAGACCTGCTGGAAACCTCCCAGCAGGGAATGGTTTTGCCAAAATCAACCACCAACCTCTTGCTTCACCCCTTCCTACTGAGAGCTAATAGCAGAGGCTGCTTCCTCCTCCTGGGCACTGCCTGGGTGCTGGGACACATCCAGCCAGATCCTCTTTGAAGGAGCCTGGAAGGTTTGATTTGGATGGCCCCTATCTCACTGAGAACATAGAGGAGGTGACACCCTGCAGGTTTGTCACCCCCCTGTGACTGACACAGTGACTGGGATCTCAGCTTTGTTGCCCACATGGCTCCTCAGGGGCTGCTTTTGTCCTGTTCTCACAGAGAATGGGCTGCAGGACTGTCCTCAGCCTCTCCTACCTCTGAGGCTGCTCTGAGCTGCCTCTCATGCCACCACCTCCCTCCTTTTGGCCTCAGGAGCCTCCCACAAAGGACAAAAGAGCTGGCAAGTGCATCTAGAGTTGCCTTTCACCTTCCTTGTCCAGGTTTCCAAGTGCCTCTGGAGTTGCCTTTCACCTTCCTTGTCCAGTTTCTCTCTCTGCACACTGGATGCTCTGTTACATGAGTGAGACACCCACTGTTCTTCCTGTGCCCCCTGGGATTTCTGTGCCACCACAGCCCAGGCTGCTGCTGACCCTCTTCCCCCAGGAATCCCACTGTGGATGTTGCTTATTCCCAATTTTAAGCATTTTATAAGGGGTCACACACAGGAGCAGGATCCCCTCAGCGTGTCCCAGTGCAGTGTCAGAGCCCTGGTGTCATTCAAAGGACGAGCTGCACCTGCAGGGTGTTTGTCTGAACCAAAGCCACCTGCTCTGTCCTGCAGCCTCCCGGGGATGCTCCTGCAGGCAGGAGGTTGAGTTCCAGCTGTGTGAGCTCTGAGGAGGAAGGGCAGGGCTGGGGAAGCCCCAGTGACCCACATGAGCAAACATCTGGAGCAGAGGCTCTGCTCACAGCTGGGGGCTGGGAGGGGGATCAGCTTTTCCTGCTGCAAATGAGTCGGGCAGAATTCAGCCGAGATTCTTGGAAAGAGGTGGATTGGAGGATGGGAGTGGGAAGAGATCAAAGCAGATTAGCAGCATGGGGAGGATGTGCAGCCAGACAGTCTCTGTTATCACACCCAGACACAGGGGATGTGTCACAAGCAGGAACCAGCTCCGGGATGGCAGCGCCGGTGATTGTCCTGTGGATCCTGGGGACACAGTCAGGATGAAGGATAGAGGGGAGCTGTTGTCATCAGGCAGGGCCAGATGGTCAGTTTATCCATGCCCCTGGTTAGGAAGCTGGTTTAGTCACCCTCTTTGATTAAATTCTATGGAGGAATCATAGGGAGTTCCTTCAGTGCTTCCCAAAACTGTGGAGGAAATGTATGAAATGGGGTGGAGTCCCTTCAGGAAATCCAAGGGCTCAGACCTCAGCACCATCTGCCTTCCCAGCACCCAAGGTACACACCCTGCACCGCTGAGGCAGCCTGGGATGACTGGCTGGAGTGGGATTAAGCAGATGGATGTAGATTTGAGCCTGCTGCAGTGCCTGTAATGGACATGCAAACCCTAATTCCTTGTGTTTACCATGGAAGAGCAGAGCTTCCCTGCTGTAGGAGTAGGATTGAGGGAGAGCAATGAAGAGGAAGGGTACAGACAGCTTTGCCACATCCCCTTTGCTCCAAGTGTCCCTGAGGGATGGCACTGTCAGGGGTCAGCATCCAGACCCCTACGTGCCCCTAGATCCCTGAGCTGCAGCCTCAGTGACCCTGTGCAAGCTCCATCTTTCATCTGAGCCTCTGTGACACTGATCCACCCCATGTCCCTGTCACACTGTGCCAGTGCAGAGTGTGTTGGGGAACAGACCTGGAAAATGGGAGATCTTGTAAAGTGGTCACTCAAAAGGACTCTTTAAAGGACACTGAGCCTGGCAGCCCCTGCCTTTGTGGGTAGAAGAGGCAGGAATTAACCTGGCAAAGTGTGATTTTCTTGCTATCCTTCTAAATATGGCCCCTCATTCCAGAAGAGACAAGTCAAAACCCTCATGTTGAAATCCTGCTGCCTGGAGCAGCAGAGTCTCTGTCTGACATCTGCAAAGCTCTAATTTTCTTGCTGTTTTGCAGGTAAAAGATGAAAAAAACATACAGGAAACATTTGATCTGAGTGACTACGAGAAATGTGAAGAGCTCAGGAAGTCCAAAAGCAGAAGCAAAAAGAACCACAGTAAATTTACCCTTGCCCACTCCAGGCAGCCTGGAAACACGGTATGTGGGGCTTGCCCAGATGCAGGCAGCCCAAGAGGTGGCTCCAGGGGTGGGCAGGGATGTGGATGGTCCTGGGGGATGCAGGGAAGGGAGGGATGTGGGTGGTCCTGGGGTTTGCTGTGTGGGAAAATCAGGGCTGGAGGCTCAGCTCTGCTTTGCCTTCTCTGTGAAGGCTTCACACTGACCAGGGCTCGTCTCTGTGTGTGTTCCAGCACTGACCTGACTTCCTTCTTTTGTAGGCACCAAATCTGATCTTCCTGGCTGTGAGTCCAGAAGAGAAAGAGTCCTGGATTAACGCCCTCAACTCTGCAATCACACGTGCTAAAAACCGGATCTTGGACGAGGTGAGTGGGATTGACCCTGACTCAGCCTGGGTGAAGGTCTGAGATTCCTGGAACAGCCCTGTCTTGGGGATACATCCACACAAAATGTCTCCAGCAGAGCTCAGCCCCCTTCTCAAGGGGAGTGTGAAAGTCCCAGTTACACAAAGCAGCTTCTGCCAGGGAAAATAACAGGGCAGCCCCAGTTCAGCCTCCTCCTGGGGACTCGGGGTGTACTCAGAGCCCCAGGTGGGCTGGCACAGGCAGGTCAGGGTGAGCATTCCCACACAGTTTCCTTCAGTGGGAAGGAGAATCTGCCTGGAACAAGCTGAGCCCTCGCTCCAGGGCTGACTCTCACATTAATGTTTCATGGCAACTCTTCCTCAGCTCAGACCTGTTTCAGATCTCCCATTCACACTCAGCTTCCTACAGCACCATGGCACTGCCAGGAGGCTCTTTGCTCTCCTGGATGGCAGCACAGAGCCTGAAGTGAAGGAAAACCAAGGTCAGGCTATGGGAGAGGTTTTAGAGCAGGAGGCAGCACAGCAAACACCAGAGAGATGGATTCCAGGAGAGCCTGTCACAAGAATCTTTGCAAACAGGTTCACTTGTCAGGAATGACTCGAGCAGATGTAATCCCATCACGGCACAGAGGGGAGAAACACTGGGTCACTTCCAGAGCTGGACTGCACACCCCATTCCCTGCCAGCCTCTTCTCTTACAGCCCCAGGAGCTGGGAATGGCTCCTGTTCCCTGCTCACAGCCTGTGTCACCCTGCAGGTCACCGTGGAAGAGGACAGTTTCCTTGCCCACCCTACACGTGACAGAGCCAAGATCCAGCACTCCCGGCGCCCTCCCACGCGGGGTCACCTCATGGCTGTGGTAGGTACAACCAATCCCAGACACCTGCTTGGGTCAAATTCCCCTGGAAACGTTCCATTTGTAAGTGGAGTTGTTGGAGCTCCATCCTGAACTGAAAGTTGCCATGAGGACAGCTCAGGGTCATCAGGTTGGGTGAAATTCCCCTGGAAGTGTTCCATTTTTAAGTGGAGTTGTTGGCTCCATCCTGAACTGAGAGTTGCCATAAGGACAGCTCAGGGTCATCAGGTTGGGTGAAATTCCCCTGGAAGTGTTCCATTTGTAAGTGGAGTTGTTGGTAGGTACAACCAATCCCAGACTCCTGCTTGGGTGAAATTCCCCTGAAATTGTTCCATTTGTAAGTGGAGTTGTTGGCTCCATCCTAAGCTGAGAGTTGCTCTAAGGACAGCTCTGGGTCAGCTCTCATCCTCTGTTCTCGTGGACCACTGCACTGTAAATCCACCCCTGAGCTCTGTCTCTGAGTGAGGGAGCATTCCCCCTCCCTCCCTGCAGTGCAGACACCCCTGGAATTAGGGACAACCATTCTGGTGCCAACTCAGCTCTGCTTTCTGCTCCTCCAGGCATCTACCTCAACCTCTGACGGAATGCTGACCCTCGACCTGATCCAGGAGGAAGACGCCTCTCCGGAGGATCACGGCACCTGCGAGGAGAGTTTCCGGGTGGATCTGGACAAATCCGTGGCACACCTGACCGCGGGGCGGCGCCGCTCGGACTCGGAGAACACCAAATCATCGGAGAAAGGGCGGACAGGGAGCCTCCCCCGACAGGAGGCGACCCCGTGGGACAGAGCCGGGCAGCGCAATGACTCCTTTGACAAAGGGACCATGTACACACCGCAGGTCCCCAAAAAGCTCTCACACTCAGAAAAGAATAAATGTGCCTCCATGGAAGAAATCCTGTCCCGACGGGACTCTTCCACACATCGGGCGGTGCTGAGGAAGGGGCTGGAGGCTCAGTTTGCCTCGGCAGAGCCGGAGCAGCTGACCCGGATACAGGAACTGGTTGCACTGAAACTGGAAAAAACTCAGGAACTGCTGACAGAGGTGAAGGGCTACGGGGAAGGCAAGAAAAAGACCAAGGACTCCAACACCAGCACCACCATCACCACCACCTCTTCTTCCTCATCGTCTTCTTCCAAGTCGGACTCTGAAAGGATCCTGCAGGAATCTGAGAGGCTGCTGGGGGAGGCTTCCCCCCCCGGGAGCCAAGCCAAGAGGGTGCTGCAGGAGATCAAAGAGCTGAGGGACCTGTACAAACAGTTTGAGCTGCAGCAGTCAGACTCGAAGCCCAAACAGAGCTCACAGTCGCAGTTTAGGAAGAGCATGATGTGAAGGCAAGCCTTGGGATGGGAGGGAGGGACTGGGAAGGGCGGCCATCTGGTCTTTTTTTTAATTATTACTATTATTTACAGTGTTCAAAAGAGTGAAAAGGTGCCTGCTCTCACCCAAATTTGCTTCTCAAAGCTTGGACCCTTCCTTTCCTCCATCGCATCCCCTGATGAATCAACCCAGTGTTCCAATAAATCAGTTGCAGTTTATACCTCCTTTGTAAGAGCTCCCTTTGCACTGCAGCTCCTGTCACGCCCCAAGGACAGGAGCAAGTTCTGGTTCCTGGAACTGCCCATGTCTGCCTGGAGCATCCTGTGGGGTAGAGCTGGATGAGCCCTGGAATTGCTGCTCTCATGTCTGGGCTGTGCCCCAAACTCTCTTTCACCAGGACATTTGCCCTGTTCCCTCTCAGAAATAAATGACATTAAAAGGTCAAAAAAGGTGTCCATCCCCACCACTGCTTGAAGTCCCCATTACCCAGGAACTCTCCTGAAGATGTGGGAACTTCTGATCACTGAGGCATTTGCTGGGTGCAGCTCTCAGAGCTCTGTCCTGGCACAATCTCCTGGAAAACCTGGGGCTGGCAGCTGTTATTTTGGGGTGCACACAGAGCCCTCCAGAAGGGCAGCAGTGACACAATCCATATCCACCCTTCACAGACCCCCTTGGCCCCGAGCAGTGGGAGGTAGCAGTGATGTGTCTTCCCTTCTGTGCAACCACAGGATCAAAGCCTTGGATTTGACAGCCCACACAGGCAGCCGGGAGGGGTTTAGGCTTTTCCATTCTAATTTCTCTTTTTTTTTTACCTTTTCTTTGAGCTGAAAAGTCAGGGGGTGTGTGTGGGAGCCAGACACCACAAGCCAATGGCAGTTTTGGTAGGTTTGCTTTGCTCTCTCAGGTGTCATAGTCAGACAGCAGCAGGCTCTGCTTGGGCTGCCCAAGATGTGAATCAGCCCTGCTGGAAGGAAAGCTGAGCCCAGAGCAGAGCTCAGATCATCGCCTCACAGGCTGGCTCAGCTTTCCCACCCACCAGCAGGACATGGCTGTGGCTCACAAGTTCACTCCTGGTAACATCCAACTGTTCCTTGTTTTTTAAAAGGAAACCTAATTCTTTTACCTACATGGCAAATAGTCCACAAAAATATTAAACCCACAGAGTTACTTCCTGGTCATAGTTAGTGTTTTCTCTTTCCTGCCTGTGATGACAAGATTTTTCTAAATTAAAGAATAAATAAAACCAAACCCCAAACTTTTCTCAATGAGTTTGGGTTAACCAGACTCCAATGATACTTCCAGGGATAACTTTTCACGTTGATGAACTGGATTGCTTCAAAAAGTTTTTTGCAGAGAACCATTGAACCTCCCTTGTGTCCTGAATCCAGGTAGTGCCAGTCTCACACCAGCAACTCTCCTTTGATTTTTGGAATGCTCATTGCCATGCAGAGACCTCTGGAAAAGCCAGCACACACTGTGGGAAGGGCTGAAAGGAGCAGGTGCACACCTGAGCAGCCCTGCCCTGCTCTCTCCAGGGAGACCCTGAAGCTCTTACAGGCAATTTTGGGGATCTTGCCTCTCTGCTCACCCCTCAGTTTTCCCCCCTCTATTCCCCTGCTGCCCCCTGCCCTCCCAAAGCCTCTGGCACGGTGCAGGGAGCCCCGGGGAGCTGCAAAGCCAAGGGCAGCACAGAGGTGGCTTTGTGCATCGCCCCCTGGCCGGTGGCTCTATCCATGCGGGAATAACACTGCACAAAGGGGCAGGGCTGGCCCAGCAGCGCAGCAGCCGTCTGCCGTGCCCAGAAATTGTCCACTGTGGCAATTATGTAGGGTCTGGAGACAAAACATTGGATCGTTACAGGAATACAGAGTGCCCTGGCCGGGCAGCGCACAGCAGACAAGTCTGAAGCCTGATAATGGCCAAGAATTCTGGGTTCTGCCCAACTGTGCCTTGAAAACACGAACGGGGGAAAAAAGGGGGCTGGGAAGGGGATTTCCCATTACACTCCAGGGAGACGGGATTGGGACTGGATTCTTAAGATGTAGGCAAAGCGTCTCCTATAAAAATAGCTGCAATTTGCTCAACACATGCTGAGGAGTGGGCAAACGTGTGCTGCGCTCGTCAGCTGGCACTCGGCTCCTGCCGAGGATCCCCGGCTGCACGCGGCGCTCAGCAGCCCACCCACCCTCCCAGCCAAAGCGCCTTTTTTGGATTATTTTCTCCCTCACTGCTTCGCAAGCTTTAAGCAAACCCCCTCCTCCCTCCCTCTTCCCTCCCTCCCTCTCTTCCTCCATCCTCTGCCTTTCTAAGGGAATTAACAGAGAGACACCTTAGGATGGAATTCTTGGGAAGGAATTCCTCCCTAGGAGGGTGGGGAAGCCCTGGAACAGCGTGCACAGAGAAGCTGGGGTGGCTCTGTCCCTGGGAATGTCCAAGGGCAGGTTGGACAGGGCCTGGAGCAGTCTGGGATAGTGAAGGTGTCCCTGCCCGTGGCAGGGATGGACCTGGATGAGATGTAAAGTCCCTCCCAAGTCCCAAACATTGTGTAATTAAATTATTCTATGAAACACTTAAATTATTCTATGAAGCACCCAACACCCTGGGAGGAGAGGGCTGAAAATCCAAGAAACCCCCACAAGCTCAGACAGAGCTGACCCCACCCCAGAGAGTTCCTGCTCATAGAGAACATTTTGGGGTGCAGCCCCACAGATCAACCCCATGGCTGCCCTGAGTTTCACCCAGTGCAGCTCTGGGGACAAAAGGAGCAGCTGCAGTGTCTCTGCAGTGCTGAGAGGCCTCTGGAAAGCAGGAGGAACTGATTAAGAGGCTTTTGGTGGCTTTAAATAGAATTTACACTTGGAGGAAACTTTCACGCTGCTGATGGGTGGCAAAACTCGGGTGTAAAGCAGAAATGGGTTCATGTTGTTCCAGTAGCAGTGGGCTATTCTGCAGGCTGGAATTGCACCTAACAAAGCAGTTCACAGCAGTAAAATTGGGGTGCATAAAGTCCAGTTTTGCCAGCAGTTTCCAACGTTGGAAAAAGCCCCTAACTTCCCAAGTGGAGCAGGAGCACTGAACTCATGGCAGAGGGCTCTCAGGCTGAGGAGGGGGTGGATAAATACAATTTATCCTGCTGTGCAGAAGGATTTCTTGGAGTTACCGATGGAGAAAACTGCAGAAATGGTTGCTTAATTTGTTATTCTGCAATAAGGCAAATGCTTTAAAAAGTGAAAGTAGGATTTGTGTCCAGAGGTGGAAGGTGGGAAGCCATAGACCCTCCAATATCCAACTGAATAATAATTCAGCATATCTTTATAATAAATAAATAAATAAATAAATAAAATTCTTTGGGATCCCAAGGCACTCTGATATGTTATCAGAGCTGGGGGCATTCTTTCCTAGACATCTGTGTCAGCAGCTGTAGGTGAACACCTGGAGCTCCAGAAATGCCACTCACTCACACCCTGACCCTGTCCCTCATCAGCTTTTACCCCCATGGGACAATCAGTTTGGACTTTTGAAATAAAATGGGAAATGTGGTGCTTCCTACCTTGGAGTGCTGCAGGATTAAATCTTCTTCCAAGTCCCTAGAGAGGAAGAGACATAAAATAGTTTGACCCACATTTACCAGAATAATTATTGACTTAACAAGTTCCAACTGGGTTTTCAAATTAAAGCTCAGCAAGAACAGACCCACTTCCCTAAAAAAAAAGAAGGAAAAGGGGAAAATTCAGTGGTTTTGTATGCCAGATATACCTGTGTGCAAAATGGATCCCTGGAATAAGCACATGTGGAGATTTGTGTGTCTTCCCTCTCTTTAGGAAGGAATTCTTTGAGATACACAGTACAGTGCCTTGGATTTTTTTTCCCTAAATCTAATTTGAGCTGTCAGAGTTCCTCATCAGGCTCAGAGATCCCCACACTCCTCTCCCTGAGTGCCCAGAGGGGCTGGTTTGACACAACACCTGGTAAAGTGACACCACAGAAAAGGTGAATTCCTTCCTGTTGGAAATGTTTCCTGAGCCTGGCCCAGGAATATCAAATCTCTGCTTTCACACTCTGTTGATTTGTTTGAATCTATAAAATGTCCTGAGGGACTGAAAACTACAGTGATTCTTCCACTTCCTTAATTTGTAATGTGTTAAAAAATTTATTGCTCTGTTTTGATACAAATCAACACAGCTCAGAGGCAAGAGAGGATTTTAAAAATCTTTTTAACATTTGGAAATGCTTGGGAGAGGCCAGACCAGCCAGAGTTCAAAGGGCAGAGCTCAGCCCCCTCCTGACACCAGTGGTTTGGGAGTTCTGCACTGAAATGGTGATTTCTCCTTCCAAACCCCTGCCCTGGGGCTGAGGGTTGGAATAAAGAGCCCATACATGTAGGACAGAAGCACAGAGGGAACCATTCAGAGGCTGGAGGAATCTGTGCCTCACAGGCTGATACTGGACAGCAGGCAAAGGTCTGGCACGGACTGCAATGAGCCAGTGGAGATGTGGACATCATTATTTAAAGGACTCTCAACAAATGGGCTGAGTCATGAATGACTTTAAACTGAAAGAGAGGAGGTTTGGATGGGATTTTGGGAAGGAATTGTGCCCTGGGAGGGTGGGGAGGCCCTGGCACAGGGTGTCCTGAGAAGCTGTGGCTGCCCCTGGATCCCTGGAAGTGCCCAAGGCCAGGTTGGATGGGGCTTGTGGGAGGTGGGAGGATGGAAGAGGATGAAGAAAAGCTGAGAGCAACCTGTGTGCACCCAGCCTGTCCCTGGCACTGCCCAGGGCTCTCCTGCCAGCTGCCCCCAGGCCCAGCTCCACTTGCCAGGGCCTCTGTGGTTTGTGCTGCACCATCAGACACTCCTGGCTTTCTCCAGAGCAGCCTCCCTCTCTGTGCAGCCCAGTGTTTCTCCTCCCAGCCCACTTGCTGCTATATTTAATCTGAGCACTGTCTACCTTTCTGCAGAGCTAGCTGGGAGTCATGCTTCCCAGAAATCGTGAGGTGGCATTCAGAACACTGACAGCTCCTGGAAAAGCCTGCTCAGAATTCCTCCTGCCTCTCTTGTCCTTTATAGGTCACAGGGTCACTCAAGTTAGGTCTGCTGGCAGGACACAAACTGGTAAAGTTCAATAAATCAGAGGCCTGGCTCATAAAAATAACATGTGTCCTCTGTATGTCAAATAGATCCTTTGGAAAATCCGTTTCTCTCTCCTTGCTCAAGTCAAATATTTGCTGCCATCTGCTCCCTCCTGCCTTCCAGGGAAGAGTTCACCCACCAGCTCATCAGTGAGAGCAAAACCACAGACGAATCTGGCTGAATTTTTGTTTCTTCACGGGCACAGCTCATCCTTCCCGTGACCTGAGTCTGTGCTGCTGCTGCAGCGTTCCTCAGGCAGCTCGTGACCTCAGTTGTTCCTCACTTCCCAAAACGTCACTGCCTGCATTTTCAGATGGTTTAAAACCACCTTCCCTTTTTACAGTGCCATTGAAACACTTTCCTGTCATTTTGTTACTGCTCAGCAGTTTGGGAATGTTTCATTACACGGAAAAGTTATCTCAGGGGCTCAGCCCCCAGGATTTGAGCCCTCCTGAGTTATGGAATAACAGGATCAGAGTGTAACAATGAATCCAGAGCCTGTGAGACAGGAAGAACAGGGCTGGTTGCTCAAATGCTCTGCCAGGTCCTTGGGGCATGATTTGGGATGAATCACCCTGTTCTGTGTGCCCTCACCCCATGCCAAGGGTGAGCAAGTGCTCAAAATAGGAAGAAGCTGCTCCTCCCTTGCAGTTCCCAGCAGGTGAGCTGCACCTTCAGCTCAGAGACAGAATTCCTGCAGGAAGGAAGTTGATGCCACCTTTTCAATTAACTGATGGTGCAAGTGACAGTGAAGGAAATATTCAATATTCCCTGGCACAAAACATTCCCTAAGATTTTCATTTCAAGGGAAAATACAAAGCAGCAGTGCCAATTTAGCTCCAGAGGGGAGAAGGGAGACTCCAAATGGGAACAGACCAGGTGCTCAGTACTGGGTAGAGCAGTGAGGGTGCCAGGGAGGAGGGAGCAGGGTAAGGAGGATTGTGAACATATTTACAGCCATCTGGCACCCTGAATTATCCAAACAATGAGGCTGCTTGAGCAGCCTCACTGAAACACAGAGAGGGAAGGAAGGAGTTTGTTTGGGCAGAGAATCCTGAGGGCTTCATGCTTTCTGGAAATGTTTTATATCACTTATAAAATTATTTCTGTTACTGGAGAT
>NW_005054618.1:152843-166101 GCF_000277835.1 Geospiza fortis
GAGCTACTCCTCCTGGCATTTTTCCTTCCAGGTTTCTAGAAATCAAATCATATCAGGAAATCTTGGTTTCTTGGGAGGCAGCAAGAGGGATCAGATATGAATCACGAAAGTTTGTCATCACCAAACTTCCACGGTACCCAGTGCAAAGAACAGCACAAACCCACCAAGTTCAGTCAATTCCAACCACGGATTTTCTGTATTTTCTGTCTTTGACTCCTTCCTGTGCTTAACAAAATTCTTTTCACTCTTCTACCTGCATGTTCTTGATAATCCCAGTGCACCACAACTTCTGCAGGGCTTTGCCTCCCAGCACCTTCTCAAAGATGCCATTTTAAGGAGTCACTCGGGCTCTCAGGGGTGGAAGGCAGCTCAGAGACAGCCGCGCTCTGCGTCCCCCTCGTTGCTGGTCGCGCTGTGCCCTCTAGTGCTCGTTCTCCCGCTCCAGGGCTCCTGCAATCCCGAGCTCACCGGGAGGATCCGGGAATGTGTTCCTACGGAGCAGCCAACCGTGGAACTGCAATTATTGAAGTGTTTCCCTTCCCTCGTGGGAAGGAGGAGCACGGATTGACAGGAAAACACATCCAAGAACAGCAAACCCGAGTGCCACCCCAACCAGGCAGCCCTAACTTTGGTCCAGACCTGTTTGATTCACACTGGAAGCACATTTTTAGAAATCCACGTGTGTTGGAGAAAGAGTGATTTGGGAAGTTTACTAAAGCACTTCAAAAACTTGCATTGGGATGCACATGAGAATTCCCAAATTTAACTAGTTTGTGGGCATTTGATTGTTCCTGTTTTCTCTGGGATTCCTCACTTTGTTCTAGGAAATACTTTTTGATCTGGGAGTTTTCTTTGTAGTGAGAATACTTAATATCCATATAAAAATTCTGCAGCAATTGAAGCTTCCAGAAGCTCAGAGCAGAGAGAGGTGAATATTCTTCCTCTTTCCATTCCTCCTGTTGCTTGCAGAGTGATGTGGTCTGTGCAGGGATGTGAATGAGGAGGAACTCTGGATGATTGTGGGAAATAAAGGGCTCTCTCAGGAATAACCTCATTAATTTGTGTAGTATGTTAATGGAAGAGATTCCATCAACAAGCAGCCTTCCACCCCCCCAGCTCTGCATGACTGAGATGGAAATAGCCCTCAGCAGATCATCAGAGAAAACATTCTCATCTCCACAAGTCTGTGCTTCAAAGCACACCTCAAACCCAGAACTGAACAGCAGAAGCTTTTGGAGCTGCACGACTGCAGCAGGAGTACGGGGTGGGTGTGAGCACAGCCAGTGTTTGGCATTAAAAAGTCAGCACTCAATTACATCCTTAAATACATTTCTGACTTACACAAAACAGGGCAAGACTTGAATTCCCAAGGCTGATCCTCCAGCTTTTGGTGTGGATCCCCCGACAGTGATGCTGATGAAAGAACAGACTGAAGATGTTCTTGGTTTCCAGGAACACAAATTACCCCATTCACTCCAACTGGGTTTTGCTGTGACATGGGAGCTCACTCAAAACACACGGGGCGTAGAAGAAACACCACAGCACACACTTTAAAGCAGAATAATTATGACTCATCATGGTGATGAAGCTGAGAGACACAGATGTGATTCAGTAATGAGTGCAGAGAGGCACTTGCTGCAGGGACACCTTAGCTTCAATTCACCATTAGCCAGGAGCTCCCTTCCAGCCTCAGATTCCTGATTAAACATGATTCCTGCATGTCCTCAACATTCCCAGGGACAAGGATGTGACCAAGCCCCTCACAAATGGCCAGAAGACATCAGTGCTTCACCAAAGCAATGCTGGGGAGCTCTGGCTGGCTGCTCCTCAGTCAGCACTAGATTGTTTTATTTAAATTAACGCCAGACTAGAAGGAAATGCCCCTCAAACACCCTGTGTGAACATGTTACATTCACATAGGAGAGATCAGCTCCTTTTCCAGCATGAACCCACACTCTGGGGTCATTTTGTTCCTAGAACAGGATTCTTTTCTCAGTGCCAGGAGTTCCCAGCTTTAATGTGTCCTGTGGTTTTCTGCTGGTTTGCTGTTGTGGCCAAACATTTCTTTTTGGATTCTCCCTCATTTGTGCCAATTAAATTAGAAGCAATAGGAAGGACTTTCCTTGGCTATTTTGGGGGGTAATTTTTTATTATTTTTTTAACGAGACACACTCAAAGCAGAAATCAAGCATACTATGAACTGTAATTTTAAAGTTTATAACTAGAGGAGTGTTCCCCAACAGGAATTTCCCAGCCCCAGGCTCTGCAGAGGGACATTTTTCCATGTCCTGCTTCAAGCAGCTGCTGTCCCTGACTCTTTCTATTCCATCCCATGGGTTTTGGTACCCCGGGGGAGCTGCATTCCTGACTTTCCATTTGTGCCAGTGATCAATGAGCAAATGGAGAACACGAGTGTGCACATCTAACGTGACACTGCAGCCCCTGGCACAACTGAGAGGCTCAGAAATGGATAAAAATAATTCAAGCATCGTTTTTTACCTCATAAATTCAGATCTCGTTCTTTGCTTCAGACCTTTGCAACGGGTATGACCAGTGAAACTGGTGTATTTTTAGCATACAGCAGCTCTGCTGCCAAAATCAACAACAGCTCTGTTTGCTGGAAAATGGGGCAGTTTTCATTCTGAGATTTCTCATTACTCCATCAAGCAGTTCAAAAGGATTTTACAGTTTTCTCCAAGGCCAAATTCCTGAATTCATGGGATTCCACGAGAATGTTGGCTTCCCCATTCTCACATAAAAATACAGATGAGTAAAGCTGAAAGTGAGCTGCCTGCGGGTTAGGCATTGAGAGATCCTTGGGGTTTATATCCTCGGCAGCATGAGGTTTTTAAAATTAATTTAATTTGAGGGAGAATAAAGGGGCAAAAAGGCTAACTGGTCATTATGGAAAGTGCAGGAATGGCAAGAGATAGTTCTAGGAATTCTTGGCCACATTTCATACCAAAAACCCTCTCTTTTGTGGAAGTCTGATCTGTGGGAGCCCCAGACCACTCCCCTGACCCAGGCACCTTGGTCACAAAAATAACCCCAAAACCCTTCAGTACTGTGGCTGGGTTGAATTAACCTGGAAATGGGCAATGGGAAGTAGGGATGTAATTGAATAAGGGGAAGATTTGCCTTGGAACTTGCACATGGCACATTGCCCTGCGAAAGCAGGAGCAATCTGGGGGATATTAAGAACTACATGGCAGCAGGAGCTGCTTGAAAACACATTCTTTGGAATTCCCTTGCTACTGGGCTTAATTAAACAACCTGAAGAATTTTATGAGGAATTTCTTCCTATTTTCACCCTATGCATTTGTACCAAATCCTGGCTGAATTTACCCTTCCTCACACGACGTTGACAGCCGCCTTCAGGATCACGATTTGTATTTCCGGGTTTTTTTCTCCGCTTGGCCTCTGAACCGCGTTGTTTTCCATCACCGCAATAAAGTTCACACAACCTGAGGGGAAAAGCCTCTCCTGAAGGCTTTGGGGTGGAAATGGGGCGTTTCGGGTGGGAGCAGAAGCTGTTTTGGGAGTGGAAATGAGACTTTAGGGGCAGCGGCGGGGTCCCGGCCCGGCCCCTGCTGGCCGCAGCCGGGGAGCCCCGTGGGTCGCGGTTTCCCGCGCTCGGGGGCCCGCGCGCCCCCTCAGGAGGATGCCTGGGCTGGGGAATGGCGCCCCGAACCCTGAGGAAGGAAAAGGAGGGGAAGCAGCACCACTGGGAGGGGGAGATAAGGGCCGGGGAAGGAGCGAGAAGGGGCACAACAGGACAAAAGCCCCGGGAGGAGAAGGAGGAGGAGGAAGGAGCAGGATGGAGGAAGCCGCCCGCCGGCACGGCTTCCCCTCACTGCAACAAAATGGAGGGCGGGGGGGCTGTGCAGGGCTAGGGCGCTGCTGGATCGCGGGTAGCGGCCACATCCCTCGGTCCCTGCCCAATTCCACCTGAAGACACCAGGAGCGACAGATGCTTGGTGTTGTGGCAGGAGGTGAGCTGTGAAAAGCAGAGGTTGGGGCAGGGAGAGGAAGTTCCTCATCATGAGGAGGTGAGGAACCCAGCAGCCACACAGCAGGTTTTTCCTGGCTTTGAAGATGTGCCCACACACCACTGGAGCTTTGTCCTTTGCCATCAAAGTACTGCGTGACAACCTGGTTTTATTTCACCCACCTGCAACCCCAGAAGATGGATTTAATTTATTTAAAGCAGAGGTTGGGGCAGGGAGAGGAAGTTCCTCATCATGAGGAGGTGAGGAACCCAGCAGCCACACAGCAGGTTTTTCCTGGCTTTGAAGATGTGCCCACACACCACTGGAGCTTTGTCCTTTGCCATCAAAGTACTGCGTGACAACCTGGTTTTATTTCACCCACCTGCAACCCCAGAAGATGGATTTAATTTATTTAAAGTCATCCCAAAACTTAGGTTCTGTTTGGCCCCAGAGCCACTGGGAAATGGGTGCAGAGGGTAGAGACGTGGGGCTTCAGCTGGAACACCAATTCTTCTCCACCCTTTAAAGCTAAATAAACTATCACAGAAAGTCACCACCCATTTCTTGCCTAATTGCTCATCCAGCAGCAGAAAAGCCTGTTTGCCAAGGGCTTTCTCAAGTGCATCCAAGGGATTTTTGCCAGGAATGCTGGACTAATCCCAAGATAAAACAATGCTTTCTCTAGCTCGGGAGGAGCAGCAGGTTTTTTTTTTAAACATTGTTCTTGTGTGAGGAATATTTCAGCACCAGACTTAGCTCAGGCTGCTGGGCACAAGGCAGGACCTGTGAAAAGCAAATCTCAGGACTCGCCCAGACTCTGATGTCTATGACATCTGTGTTAAACTCACCCGGAAACACTCAGGGAACCATTCGGGTTTTCCAGAACATCCTACCTCAAATGTTCCAATGTTACCAAGGACTCGAGTACAAGTCCGAGTTCCATCCCCAGAAACACACACACCATTCTGCAGATTTCCACAACCAGAAAGAAAATTCCCTTACTCCATTCCTTCCCACAGGTGGACATACCCCGAGAAGTAATCCAATACAATAGTCTCAATTTATTTGAAATAATTCGGTTTGAAAACTTTTTAATTTAAAATTTACAGCACACATGGGGAGGAAACATGTTTTGTTACAACTAAAAGTTACCAGAAGAGTGCTGCAGGGCTGTTGTCTTTAATTTAACACTGTCATGGCTTTATTCAAAACACAGTTGCACAAAATCAGTTACTCCAAAGTTTCAGGAAAGAGTCGGAGAAGGAACCAAACCACACTATATACAGACTGCCATACAAAGAGCATTAAAATAGGACAAAACCTCTACAAAATATAAAACCCACCCTGACGTATTTGCATGAAAAGACCACCCACCAAGCAAAAAAGTTTCAAAAGTTATCTGGAGGCTCTGAATTCCTCGTTAAAAAACGCTGTTGCTGCATGCCGAGCGGAGGACACGGGACCGGGGATGGTGACACTGGGACAGATTTCTTGGGTTCGTGAGGGGCTCAGGTTCCACGTGGTGGAACTGTGGCTGTTTGGGAAGTGGGAAGTCTGGCCTAGGGAAAGGCTGTCACCCCTCAGAGCTCTGGTCTTGCTTATCCAAACAAGCCCACTACCCACGTTATTTTAATCCATCAAAATAGACTTTTTTTTTTTCTTCTTCCATTTAAAACTAATTTTATCTGCATCAGTAACAGACATTTAAGTAAAACCCTGACATGGAGGTGCTCTAACGTACACACTTATAAATAACAAGTTTCAATCTAAGGACAAGAAGCAAAAGGATGGGAAAAAACACTTTTTCTCTCAAAGCTGAGCACGGAGTGAGTGCCTCGCCCAGAGCCTTCAGGACATGACAACCATGCACTGACCCAGCCAGGACTCATCACAAACACAGGACTTGGTTGTGGCTGCAAAGGAAGTTTCACCACAGCTTTTCTAGTGTCTTTAGAGATATCCTTTAAAAAGCACAAAGCCCGAGGAGTCAGTTGTTCCCCAGTGTACCACCAGACTCCGCTTTGAGGCTGGGATGGTTCAGGAGAAACCCGGAGTTAAGGCTCTAGTTAGGGGGGGAATAAAACCACACACACAGGGAGTGAGTGGGGCTTTGCAGAACTTCAACCCTGCATGATCTAAACTCCACCCAAGAGCTGGAGGTCACACTGAAATTCCTAAGGGACACCCCACAGGGAACCAGGTGATGAGGGACTGACTCTCTTAGACCCAGGAATCTCTCTCCTCCCACCTGCAGGCTCTCCCCAGTTTCTGGCAGCCAGGACAGATACAAAAATAAGTCTCTGCAATAAAGCTGTGTGTGATATTTGGTTCAGGACCTATGTGAGACTGATGTCAGGCAGTGTGACACCGCCACTACGCTGTGTGAAACCCAGGTCACGCCTGAAGGAGGAATGCTGGAAGTGAAAATTTGTTTCCAACAGGAAAGGATGATACATTGGGGCAGATCAGGAATTATAAAGGCTGCTAGATAAAAAGCTTCTCTGCACATCCCTCATGCTCTCTCTGCAGCCACTCAATATAAACCCCCAAATATTCCCAACTGTTACACACAAACTGAGTGTTTTACAGCCAGATTTAAACAGTTTAAGAGGTGAAGTGCAGAGAAGGGCCAACTTGGGTTCATTCTTCCCTTCAACAGTTCTAGAAAAGCTGGGGGGTGGAAAACGACACGCTTGGAGGAGTTACCCGTTCACTTCTGCATCAGAAATGCATATTTCATCTATTTTATACATTTTATAGCCATGAGTGGTGCAGAATTCCCAGAATGACAATGCAAGAGCAAAGTGAGTGAAAGTTTAACAAAGATTTCTGGCAAAAAGGTTTAAAACTACACATTAATTGCTTTGTTAATACCTGCAGTGACAATGGACTTGGGGGAAAATTTATGGATTGCAACCCTGTAAGGATCACAATTCTTTCAGTTTGCCAAAATACACTCTTGAAGGAATCTAGTGAATACTCCAAATACTGAACATTGGAGCAAGCAGGAAAACAAAAACATCTTCTGAAACCCACTGAGGCTTTACCCTGGAATACCCAAAATAGAGAGGAGCTTTAAAAAAAAAAATCACAGGAGTCACCTTTTAAAAAAACTGAAACATGGGTGTCATCTAGTTGGGGGTTTCCAGTTGAATCCATGGAAAACTTGGCCTAGAGTCAACTGATTTAAGAAAGAGTGGGGAATTCACTGTAGAGCACTTTTCAGTTCAGCTTTTTAAGCATAAAAACTTTAAAATCCTGAATGAAAACTCCCAACATTAAACCCATGGGACATGGGGTTGGATTCAGGGCTAACAATGACCAACACAGCAAGATTGTACGAAATTAAAGAGCTCCAAAGAAAAGTCTGGTGGGGGGAATTTGCCAATGGCTTCAGTGATTATAGGGTTGAAAATTGTTCTCTACAGAAGGTTCCCTATGGGCTATCAGAGCTTATCTGGAATGATAAAAGGGGCAGGAATAGTAAAACCACACTTCTGCTATAAAAAGTTAACATAGGATTTCTGTCAGGACATCTATGGTACATGGACATACAGAGCTGCATAATCACTATTGCGTCTTTCTCAACTGGAGAGTCTGGTCCTGCAAATTAATCCTCCTCTTCCTCGCCTTCATCCTCGGGCTCTCGTTTCCTCTTCTCCCCTCGGACACCCTCTGCTAAGGAGAGAGGGGACACACACAGCTCATTATGGTCTGCCCACAGAGAACAGGAGAAGGGAATGGGGAGTGTGTGTGGGGTGCAGGTGTGTTCCTGATGGAACAGCCCAGCCCAGGATCCTGCACAACATCCCTGGGATTTCTGTGCCAAACAGACAGAACATCCCAGCCCAGGATCCTGCACAAAATCCCTGGGATTTCTGTGACCAAGGGCCAGAAGATCCCAACCCAGGATCCTGCAGAACATCCCTGGATTTTCTATGGCCAAAGGCTGGATTTGGGTGCTGTGCTGTGGAACATCCCAGCCCAGGATCCTGCACAAAATCCCTGGATTTTCTGTGGCAAAGGACCAGAACATCCCAGCCCAGGATTCTGCACAACATCCCTGGGATTTCTGTGGCCAAGGTCCAGAACATCCCTGGGATTTCTGTCCCAAAGAGCCAGAACATCCCTAGGATTTCTGTGCCAAAGAGACAGAACATCCCAGCTAGGATCCTGCAAAACATCCCTGGTTTTTCTGTGCCCAAGGGCTGATCTGGGTGCTGTGCTGTAGAATATCCCTGTTTTTCTGTGCCCAGGGGCTGATCTGGGTGCTGTGCTGTAGAATATCCCTGTTTTTCTGTGCCCAGGGGCTGATCTGGGTGCTGTGCTGTAGAATATCCCTGTTTTTCTGTGCCCAGGGGCTGATCTGGGTGGTGTGCTGTGCTCTCTGCTGGTGGGAGCCCGCAGTGCAATGCTGCCCCAGCCAGTCCATTCATTGCCCAGCAGCCACCCCCTGGCCAGTGGATTCGTACTAAGGGAAGAATTCACACTGCTCCTTCAGAAATACTGGTTTTGCAAGTGGAAAATCCAGCTCCCAAACCTGCTCCACTGAGCCCAGCATGGGGAGGAGATGGGAGCTCAGCTGGGGAGAAATTCTGGGATTTGTCTTTACAAACACCTGGAATTTTTTTATGAAAAAAAATTATTAAAAAATACTGCAGTAAGCCACTTCTTGCAAACAGAACTTTGTCCCAGAATTGCTTATGGAGAAGCTGGATAAAGGGAAAGCTCCAGCTGCTCCTGGCTGCCAGAGGAGACTCTGGTGCACTTGAGGGATATTTCCAATGTATGTAAATAACAAGATGCACAGCAGAGCCCCACTCCTCTCCACATCAAAGAACAATTTCCAACTGCACAGCAGATAGTGCCTTTCCTTTCAGAAAACTGTTGGTTCTTCCTCACTTTTACTTGATTTTTTGTGTTAGCGTGCATGCCCCAAACCCACAAAGACAATTCTAGAGAATTGATTATTTCAGTCACAACTTCAATCCTTGAGCACTTACCTTCTTCCTCCTCATCACCTCCTTCAACGTAGTCATCATCATCCTCTTCATCCTGTACGAAAATTGGGAGATATTTTTACAATTTCTGTTTATTGAAGTCTTGTTTCCACAATGATCCCAAGCAGAAATCCAGGAATTCCCTGCAATTTCTCCACCAGGGCATCAGTCAGCCCCAGAGGTTCATTTCTTTGATTTTCCCCACTCTTCACTTCTTTAGGTCAGCTCAAAGTTATTGAAAAATTAACTGTGAGAGAGATGCCAGCAGCTCTAGATTGCCTTTGAACCCACAATAAGAGCCTGGAGGAAAAGGTGCATAACTCTGTTAAAACAAGTGAGTTTTTGTCTTAGTTTTTTTTTTGTCTTGTTCTAAAGCTGATAGATGAGGAATGTAAACGAATTAACAATCAGCTCCAGAGAATTCAACAAACCCAAGTCTTGTTTTTATATCCCTCTGCTTGGTGGAATTTTGTACACAGGGGAGTGTGACAAGTCAAAATGGGGAAACAAACCTCTGATAGTGGCCCTTGGAATATTGGGATTAAACCCACTCCACATGAACTCCCTGGCAGGAAGCAAACTCTTATCAAAGAACCAGCAGTGGCTGGGCACAGGATCCCAAATCCCCTTCAATCCCAAATGGGGGGGCTGCTTTGGGGGCACAAACCCCACGCCAAGCACGTTCCCTGCAGGAGGGGAGGACCTGAGCAGGACCCAGGGCTTCACTGCTGTCCTGTAATTTGTGTGATCAGTTTATAGCTACAAGAACTCTACTCATCACCTCCTGAAAGGTGCCTGTTTTCTCTTCTCTGGGAACTGTACCAGAACTGTTTTCTGTAACCACAGAACCCCACAGGAGCTTCTCTTTGCTTCCTGCACTTGGCAGCATTTACAAACTTTACCTGAATTTCTTCTTTCATCAGGTATGAAAGACCAACTTCCTCCTCCTCTTCACCTTCACCCAAATCTGAAGCTCCATCGTCTTCATCATCTTCTTCTTCATATTCTCCTGGAGGCCCAGCTTCATTCTCATCATCATCATCATCTTCATCCCCCTCTGCAGTGAAGAACACAGATAGAAGACCAGAAGTTCAGTTCCATTCTCTCCTCTCTGGGTATAGCAGGCTGGGCTGGCCCTAATAGTTTTTCTCCTGAAGGATTTGGGGATTTTTATTTTTTTCTAAATCCAGGCAACACATGGGAAATGACCATGATTGTAACCAAGTTAAATTTTGTCATTTTTTTCTCTAAGAAAGACTCTCAGAGTTTTTCCATCATAAGCTTCAGGCAAAACTTCTGATGTCTGAAGCAGCTACAAATACAAAATCCTGCCAGCCCTAACAGCCCCCCTTAAGGACTGCAACCAAGCTGGGACCAAAAGGAACTAGGTGTGCTTTTGGAACTAAAATCTATATTATACTGAAGCAGGGGCCTGAAACCATTACAAAACCCTGTAAAATTCTAATTTTTTATTCAACACAATGTGCATGTCCCCTCGCTCTGTATCACTCAGTGGCACAAAGAGCTTTACTGCTGGCAACAAGAATATTTGTGTCTTTGCAAAAGTATCTTTAGTCCAATTCTCTTAAGCCCAGGTGGCTTCTGCAGGACTGGAACCTGTTTTTGTTATTATTTATTAACACCAAACACACTCTGGCCTCTGCTCTTCAGGAGCACAAGCAGAATTGCACTTGTGTGCTCAGGAAAACCTTGAACTACATGGAGGTCTTTATTCCAGCATCCCATTCCTGCCCCCAGTTTGTTTCAGGAAGTTACCATCATCATCATCTTCTGAGTCTGGTGCCTCGTTGTCCTCCTGATCAAACCCATCCAGGTATGTGATCTGCTGGAGCAGCTCAAAGATGCTGTCCCTGTAGTCCTCAAGGTTTGTAATCTCACAGTTGAACAGGTCAAGACTCTTCAAATTCTTCAGATTTTGCTGAAAATAAATGAAAATATTTGGGTTTTTTTTTTCCCCGTGGTGCTCCCAGATACAGCAGGGTGACAACCCAAGAATAACAGAATTTACTTTATCCTCATCTCATTTCTAGTCAGAATTTTTCTCCCTCTAAGTTCAGCCCAAGTTGCTGGCAGCAGCCAAATCCCCACCAAAGGCACTTGTGTGGAATAACTCCCAACCTCGGGGGCTAGGTTATGTGTGCAGAGCCCAGTTTTGGGCAGAAACCCTGTGGGAATCCATAAAATTAGAGGGTTTTGGTGATAAAACCCCAATCATCCAGAAAAATGGGTGAATGGATCACCACTGGTAGCTCCCTCCTCTGCCCCACTCCTGCCCGTATCACACCTGTGTCTGAATCACTTCACATTTTAATGAAAACTCAGCAGACAAACACACCTTAACCAACAAGCCCAGAGGAATCAGCATCACACATCTTGGCCACTTTTTCTTCAAAGACAAAACAAGCCCAACCATCTCAGATTTGGGACATCCCATCCCATTTTTCAGCAGTGGGGTTCCACATGCTGTCCTATAACCATGGCACTGAGTCTATCAACCGTGATATTTTATCAATCCAACGCAAAAATATTAAGTGCTCTTGATAAAAAATAGTATTTATTACATCTCCCCAGAGCCCCTCCCATTTCATACTCACAAGAGCTTCCACAGTGCCAAGATCTTTGATTTTGTTGCCACTTAGATTTAGATATGTGAGATTAGGACATCTCTCTGCAAGGACCTCCAGGCCTCCAGAAATGACATTGTCACTCAACTCCAGCTATTGGACAGGAAAAAAAAGGAATTAACAAACAGATTTTCAGCCTCAGAATCAGCTGCATCATTGTTAATTGTTCTCCCTTTAAGAATGTAATCGCTTTTGAAGATTCACTCAAGGTAACAAGCTTTAGCTGTCAAAAAGTTCCTTTAAATTGAGAATTATAAACTGCTGCTTAAATCTCATGGGTTTGGGCACCTCAGTTTTAAGTTACCAGGACTGGAGTTCATTGAGTGACCCAAGAACCTCCTACCAAGGCATAGCTTGACCTTCACAACATCCAAGCAGTTACTGCCCCAAGAACACAGACCAAAAACCAAACCCAGCTCACCATAATTAACTGGAAACACCCAAATAAATTTCAGTTCTTAAAAATACATTTTAGACGCCCACGAAGCACTTTCAGCACCACAGGAGTCCAACCCTGAGTGCTGAAAGGTGCAACCATGGCTCTGCCAGCCCAAAGGTACCCACCTTCCGGAGCTTGCTCAACGTGGGCAGCTTGGCCAGGGATGTCAGCTCAACGTTGGCCATGCTGAGAAACTGGAGCTCCTTAAATGAGTCATTGAGCCCTTCGATCTCCCCGTTGCTGGAGCGGCAGTTATCGAGCACCAACTCTGTCACCTGCAATCAGGCCAGCCAGGCACACGCGGGTGTCACAGCAGCAAATTCACCTGAAACCCACCCCAGGGACTGGGCAGTGCCTGCAGGGTTGGGGCTTCATATCAAATCAGAGCAGATTTCTGCCCTGAAATCGCCAACGTTCACCTAATTTAAAAAATTACGCAGTAATTTCCTGTTCTCTAAGCGTGCATTAAACTTTGCAAAAACGGCCACCTGACCCCAAAACTCCATCGTACAACTCCCCACAGAAGCACTGCAGCCGACCAACTGCTGACTTCTAAGGTCTCATCATTTAACTGTGCATAACCAAACTCATAAAACCAGTTTCTCTCTGAACCTAAAACCTTCTGACTCCAGATTATTTTCCCAGAGGTTCCTAGAGGTTAATGAAGTCCCAAATAAATAATTTCCTTGTGCCCAAGCCACTCAATAATCAATACAGGCCGCGTACTTGTAGAAGCAACCACAAGAAGCAGCCAATTAATTTTAAATTATTTTATCTAGAGTGGAACATTCACTTGGCAAAGGACAGGCACAAGGTGACTTCTTTTCCCTGCACACTAACAAAATTTTGGGAGTGCTGCCGACGCCTAGCACCACGAGGCCAGCTTCCCACTATTACTTAATTTTTTCATTAAAAGACGCCCATTATTCCATACAGACACCAAATTTCAAGCCAAGCTGCCGGGAGGAGAGGGAGGTTCCCAGCTTCATCCCCAGCTGGCAGCGCGACGAGGCCTCTCCGAGTACCTGCCACCCGCAAACACGGCTGGATGCGTTAAACCAACACTTTCGGGCTGTTTTTTCCCCCCAAAAAACCCACGTGCTCCGGGTCAGGCAAAGCGAAAGTCTCAGGACTTTACTCTTGGGGCGAACCGGGCGGGGATTTCCTTGGGGCCAAGCGGGGAGC
>NW_005054618.1:167427-175901 GCF_000277835.1 Geospiza fortis
GGTTCTGAGGGAGCCGCGGCTCTGGGGTAGGAGGGGGTCGCGGCTCTGTGGGGGCCGCATCGGGCTGGGGGTCGAGATTCTGAGGGGGTCGCTGCCGCTGCGGGGTCGGGCCGGAGGTCGCGGCTTTGGGGCGGGCGGGGATCGCGGCCTCGGGAAGGGTCTGCCCGAGGGGCCGCCCCTGGAGCTCCGTGTTCCGCGGGGGGCCCTGGGACGGTTCGCACTCCCGGTCCTGTGCGGACGGGACCCTGCGGGGTTTGGCGCATCCCCTCGCACAGCCGGTGTCACGAGTGGGCTCCGGGGTCTCACTCACCATAGGGTACTGCGGCTTTTGCGTATTTGTGTTATTTTTGGTTAATTTGTGCGACGGCAGCGCTGCCAACGCATCAGGGAGGAGAGGCAGGTTCACACATCTGGGGAATAGCGCAATTCCTAAAATCTGAGCTGCTCAAGGGGGATATATGAGGCTCATATCCCACTTTGTGTGGATACGTGGGATTTGTATTCCCCTCGGGTTGCATATATGGGATTTATAACCCCCTTGGGGTGGATAGATGGGATTTATATTTCCCTCTAGTTGGATAGATGTAATTTAGATCTCCCCAGGTGAATAGACAGGATTTATATCCCTATGGAAATTCTTTTCCTATTTAAAATTAATAATTAATGAATGTTTCTCTATTGAAGCTTTTCTCCTGGAAAATGATCCTTGAAAAGAGCCTGTGAGCCACTGATATCCCTCATGCCAAGGCGGGACAATTGTGGGACAAGCAGTTCTAAATATTTACATGTTGACTCTTTTAACTTTGCAGACACAAATAACCGGAAACATTTTGGCAGTATGGTGACAGAATTAAAAAAAAAAAAAAAGCAAAAACCAACAACCCAACATGGGAATCTCAGGTTTGTTCCAGCTTTCTGTAAACTCCATGGAGAAAATATTTCCCCGGGATGGTTTGATAAGGAGTTGTTGGAAAACACCAGAGACCTAGAGAGCCTTCTGCTTGCTTCCTACCAGGAGGTAAATGGGAAAGGTTCTCACAACTGCAGGGAAAATCCTCTTTGTGTTAAAGCTGCTTATCCCAGGGGTTTGCCAGGAGAGCTGGGTGGCTGCTCATGGAGAGTGGCCATGGAGCCACCACCCTCTGAGTGGGCAGAAAAGGGTAAATCTAGGAAAGGAACTTGTGAAAGAGCCAGGAGGATGGTGTCATTTTGGGAGGTTTGGGTGAATATTTCCAGTTTTGGGAGCAGAGAGAGTATGTCCAGCTGTCCATCCATGGTGTGTTTGGACATTGCTGTCCCAAAACACTGCTGGAAGGTGAGGGTTTGGTTTGAGGATTTGCTCTGGGAGTGATTCAATTTATAGTTAGGTCAGGTTACAACAAACTGCTTTATTTTCTGTATCTGCATTAGAGGGATGGTTTGTAGAAATAAACTCATAACCTTCATCCACATCTTTTATTTTCCTTTAATTGCTTTTTACTTCACTCCAGGGTTGGAAATCTCAGTGCTGTGTGATCCTGAATCATTTTCCGGGGCGTTCTTGGCTTTTCTCAATCCACCTTCATGGCAGCACAGAGCCAGGAGGTGGCACTGCCAGGCAGCGCATCCGGTCTCGCTCGGAACCCGCTTCGAGCCTTTGTAGGAAACAAAACTTTTCTTCTTTCCAAGCCTGGGGGCCTGGATATCCTGGGAATGCTGGACTGCCCCGCTGCTCCGAGGTGGGCGGGATGGATGGGTCGTACCTGCCCTGGCGGCTCGGGAGATTCCCCCGGGATGTGGGAGGTGTCAGGAGGGATCCGTGGGCTCTGGGGATTTGTGACCACCACGAGTCTCCTGTTGGCTTGACTCAACATCCCTTGACTCAACCTCTTTTGTCCTGGGTACACCTGGGCCGGTTTTCCATCTCTCTTTCCTGTTAACTCTCCCAAGGAAAAGCAACATAGGCGCCGAGTGTGGGATTGCGCTTTTTTCTTCCCCAAAAAGGAATTTAACTCTGATTTCCTGACCAAAACCATCCATTTCTGTGATGGTTTGCTCTCCATGGCAGGGTTGGGGTGGTAGGAGGTTTTCTGGTCCATCTTCTCCCAGATATTGTGGGTGTTTCTGGAAAATAAGCAGTTCTGGAAGAAACAAAGTTGGAAGCTCCTGGCTGGGTTTAGAGGCTCGAGAAGATCCTTTTGATGGGACAAGCACTGCACACATTGTTTGCATTTGTTATTCCAGTTCTGGATTATTTACCATGAGAGACCGTGCACCAGGTGTTGGGGATTTTATTGGCAGAAGTTCTTATTTACATCAGAATCCAAGGAAACAGGAAAGGACTGAAGGGTTGCTGAGTTGCTCTCACCAAAACCTTCAGACAAAAAATCTCAGCAGTTCTGGAACAGAGACAACACCTCGTGGAGAGGATTTCATCATCAACACCTGACAATGTCCTGGTCACCATCCCAGCCACAAAGCCTGGAACGAGGGAAAAAGGTGAGCAGAGTGTGGTGGGACAGGGCTTGGAGTGTTCCTGGGATGTTGGAGAGCTCCAGTGGGGAAAGCTTGGCCAGGTGGAATGGAGCTTTGGAGGAACCTGGGCAGGAAGGTGGAACCAGCTGGTCTGTGAGGTTCATCCCAGCCCAAACCATCCCAGGGTTTTATGGAACAGGATGTTTGGCTGGAGGTGCCTGGTTGCTCACAGCAGTGAAGGTCCCACTGAATACCAAGGTCATTGGGAAAACGCCCTGGAAAGCCTCTCCAGGCCATCACTGGGGTCACAGCTGGACAGGCTGTTATCTGCCTGGAAGGGCTTCTTATCTTCCCATTGTTCTGGAAAGTTGCTGCTTCAGAAAGAATTGGATTTCCCTGGGTAAAGGACACACTTTGAGTGAGTGTTGAAATCCCAGAGTACCTTTGGAGGAGGAGTCTGGGGGTCATAGCAGGAGACCCAGGAAGCTGAGGAGGATGATGAGGGTGAGGTGGCCCTGCAGGGATGATCCCAATGACTCCTGAAAATCCTGGTGAGCCAAGGAAAAGAAATCAGTCAGAAAGCCCTATGTGCTAAAAGCCTGTGGCAGAGCTCCTGAGCTGACAGCACCCACCTGAGTGTCCTTAGCATCCCCTGGAGCATTTGTGTCTGGTAATCCTGAAACCTCAGTGGTGGCATTCCATTCTGGAAAAAGCTGCTCATAATCCATGTCTCCAGTGATGTTTGTCTGCATGTGGAGAAAAAGAAATAACCTGGTGTGTCACAGCACAGGATTAACCCCTAGAGATGAGAGAGATCCCTCCTTGGGATGGTTTGCTGCTATTTAATTGGGAAAACAAGGAATTTCCCATTGTTTTGTGCAAACTGGAGAAATAAATCCCAACTCAAACAATCCCATGATGGCTGTTCATGGACACTCTACTCCAACTCACTTCATTTGTTCTGTGGTCTAAAAATCAGCAGGTTTAATCCATTTATTCATCCGAGATTTGGGTGAGGAAAATCTGTTTTTCAGGGGAATACCAACTCACCTCGTATGAATCAAACTCGTACACGTACGTGGCAGGGGTTGCTGTGGTGTTGTCATAGTAATAATCTTCTGTGGAATAATAGTAATTACCTGGAATGGAAACAGCTCCAGGTGAGGTGGCACTATGGGGACTGGGGACTCCTGTCCAGCATGGGGTGGGATGAGTCCCTCCCTCATGTCCTGGGTTGTGATCACCCAGCTTTTCCCCCTTGTGTAACTCAAATTAATCTGGATAACTCAGATAAATCCCTTCCCAGCCCTGGTTATCCCAACTCTCTCCTGTGGTTTGTGGAAAATGGTAAAAATGCTTTAAAAAAAAAAAAAAGGCATTTCTCACTTAAATGAGTCATGTATTCAAATAAATCCGGTGCGATCTCCTCCTCATCTTCAACCTCCGCCTTCCCTGAAAGCAAAGGAACAACCAAGGGATCACCACGAGGTTGAGCTGTGGGGTCATGAGAAGCTTCATTGATTTATTTGTGCTTTGGGCAAAACTCCTTTCCTGTGGGACTGATGGATTTACAACCTGACCCACAATTAGATCCCAACTAAAGGTGTGGGAGGTCCGAGCAGAGTTAAGGTTTTTCTTAATTTTTGGATGTGGATGTGGTGGAAATGAGAGATGCAGTGGTGGGAATGGAGCCTCTGGCTGTGCTCCAGACCCAGAGCTGGTCTGGATCTCCCCTGGGATGAGCCTCTCCTCCAGGATCCAGCTGCTCCCCTGGGCTGAGCCTCTCCTCCAGGATCCAGCTGCTCCAGTGCCTTTGCCTGCAAGGGCTCACAAGGGACCCTGATGTTTTCTCAGGGCTGAGCCACTATAAATAAATTCCGACCCATGTGACATTGTCACAGTTGGAGGGAGTGGCTCATTCCCTATTCCAAACATAAGGTTCCGTGTGTTTTCTTGGGTTTTGGGAGGATTTTTTTAAAGCAAATTAATTGGGAATATTAATGTTGTAATAGTCACAGATTCATTATGATACTAATGAGAATGGCAGGTATGGAATAATAAGATATTTTTATAGTTTGACATTCATTTGTAGTCACAAATAAGATCATTATAATATTGTCATTACAAGTTACACCATCAATAGCTGGAGGGATGCTGTCAGTCATGCCCAGGGCCAGCTGTAGCTCCAGGTCCCTCTCCAAACCCTCCCACTTCTTCCTCTCATATCCCTGACTTTCTCAGCGCTGGCAAAGCCTTGGGGGGAAGCCTAGATCCCAAAATCTACATTTCCCAAATCCTCATTAGGGAATTCTCTGAAAACACTGCCTGAGGCTGAACATTCCGGGCTGGGATTGGAGATCTGCAGGAGGGACACAGCACAGCCCCACACCTCGACCTCTCCCACTCCACCCTGAGCTTTTGGGGAAATTTGGGCTGATATTGGGACCTGCCCCCCATCCTGCTCCTTCCCACGCTCCTTTGGCAGTGCTCCAGCAGCGCTGAGCTCTGGGGGAGCTTTCCCAGAAAGTCACTCCTTATTTACACTGCAGCCCCACTAAGAATAACAGAGAATAAAAGAGCTTCCAGCTGGGAATCCCCTCGCTGATGTTTCATGCTTAAATCTGTTCCTTCGGTGAAGAGAAGGAGAAAACTCAAAAGAAAGAGGAAGAGCTGCAGTTTCCAGTTCCCCTCAGCTGGTGCTGCTCTGAATCTCACCTTCCCAGAGATGGGGGAATATCGTGCTCATCCCTAAGCAGCTCCAGATTGGGGTTTTCCTCCGTCAATACCCCGATTCTGCTCTTCCCCATTTCAAAGTGCCCACAGAACTCTCAGGAAATCCTGTTGGTTTTTTTCTCTGTGTCTCCTAATAGCTCCCAGCTGGAGTTTGCAAATGATTTGAACACAATGTGGGAAACGTTCACTATCCCACTGTTCTCCAAGCAGAGGTTTTATGAAACTTGCAGTAATTTACATCGTGTATTCCCTCTGGTTTTTTTCCCTTTCTCCGAGAAAATCCCCCCAAGATCTTTCAGCCTCCAGATTCCTCCCCCTTCAACTGCCCCGCAGCATCCCAGTAGTGTGAGATAATAACAATATATTATTAATAACATAATCAAATAATCAAAGCAGCGAGATAACAATCAAATTGCCCTTAGAAAAACCTGGAAAAAACTCGTGGGATTGGTTTACCCGGCAAGGACTGAAGGACCAGGAGCACCGCGATGCAGAAGTTCATCGTTCTCCGCTGGGTGTCGGCTGCCGGAGCGGCTCCGCTCCTGCTCCGCGGGACTTTCGGTCCCCGAGAAAGCAGGAAATGACTCGGGGGGGGGTTGAGCCGAGCAAAGCTCCTCGGTAGCGGGGGAGGGAGCCCGGGTTGTGCCCAAAACACCTCCTCGGTAGCGGGGGAGGGAGCCCGGGTTGTGCCGAGCAGCCCCGGGCTGAGCGGGAACCATGCGGTGGAAGTTTCCCAGTTTCCCGTTGCAGAGGCGTTTTCGGACGGCTGAATTGCAAATCTTGGGAAGTTTTCCCCTAGGGAGGGTCAGTGCCGCTGGATGAGTTCTCATATGGAGAGAGGATGGTTTTGATTATGTTCTAACGGAGCAAAGCAGAGCTATAAATAGCGAATTCTTCAGGGAGAGAAGGCAGAGATGCTGACTGGGAGCCAGAGTGACTCCCGACTTCCCGTAAAATCTTGGGGGATTTTTGTTTTGTCTTGGCTTCATTTCCCCTTCCCGCGCCTCAGTTTCCTCATCAGGAGGAAGAAACATGAACGGTCGTAGATTTATTTTATTTTATAGTGGGCAAAAACACCCTGGGGAGAAGGTGATAGCAGAGCTCCTGCGAGAAGTGGGCGGGATCCAGGTGGAAATGGGTGCAGAGCAGAGGAGGAAGGAAAAGGGAAGCGAAAGAGGCAGAGCTGTAAAATCAATATTTCTGTGACTTTTAAAGAGGAAGGTTAGAAAGCCAGGAAAGAGCAAGATGAGTCTTGCATAGTACAGGAGGAGCTCTTGTTTGGGTGCAGGGCCATGGAGTCATGGAAGGGGTTGGGAGTGGCCTCAAAGCTCCTCTCACCTCTTGTTGATTTTAAACCAAAGATTTCTGGAGATTTTAAGGATTCTAATCAATTTTAAGCCCAAATTCCCCAAAGCAGACTTTTTTTCCTACCAAGAGTGGACCCAATTTAAGAATTTTTCCAGCACATCCCAAATCTGGTTCTGAGCCTCCCTGTGCTTTGCAGAAGGAGCTTCCCCCATCTGTAGGGAGATGTTTGGCAAAGGGTTAAATGCCCAGGAATGCTGAGCAGGAAGCGAATCTCTTCAAATCCTCCTCTCCACAAGACCCTCCTCTCCCTCCTCCTCAAGAATAACAACGAAACTCAAAAAATCCCAACCCAAGCAGAAATCTGAACTCGTTGTGAAGAATCCCAGCAGGGCTGGGGCCAGCAGCTCAGCCAGGAGGCACTGGGGGAGCAGGGAAGGGTTAAAATATCCCGGGATTAAAGGAATGGGGAGGGAAGGGGCGAGGAAGACCCCTGAGGATGGTTCTGCCTTATCAGATGGGGTTGAATGGACAAACCCTTGGCGTGGGAGCTGAATTCAGCGGGATTTGTTGGCTCAGGGCTGGGAATGACTCCAGAACTGGCTAAGACTTGCAAAACTTGGGAAAACTTGGAGAATCCATTTAAAGAAAGGGACCTGGATAAAACGTGCCATAAGGTACCAAAGGGGGAAACAGCTGCTCTTCCCTGGCTGGGACCAGCTGGAACTTCCAGCAGCATCCTGCATCCCAGGTGCAGCTCTGGAATTGTGTTTCTGGATGGAAAAGGAAACTGTTCTATTTTTCTTCTGTTTTTTGTGGTTTTTTTTTTCTTTTTGTTTTTTTCTTTTTGCCTTTTTTCTTACTGATTTTTCACATCTGGCAAACACAGAACAAACCCATTACAGCCACAGAAAGGAGGCAGACCAAGGGCTTTTCCATCTCCCATCCCAAAACCTCGTTTCCTATTCTCCCAAATCCCTATTTTGCTTTATATTTCTACTTTTATGTCTTTATTTTTTAATCATTAATTTTTTTTTTTTTTGCCAAAATTCAACAAACAACAGAGCATCAAGGGAGGCACAACTTTCCTGAGGGAAAACTCGACATGTGAACCAAACCAGAGGGAAAAAGGAAGGAAAAGGAGAAAAAATAAAGGAAGGAGGAGGCTCCTGGTTCTTGGTGTGCTGAGGGGGCTGCATCCCAGGGATGCTCTGAGCACCCAGAGCCTGGTGCTGTGTGAGGGGGGGTCAGTCCAAGGAGGAAGGTGCAGCTGAAGCCAGCAGGGCTCGGATGTGCTGTGTCATTTCCCAGCTTTAATAGGCGGAAGCAAAACAAGGAGGGAAATTAATCCAAGGCAGGCAGCGACTCTGATTCTTCCCTGAACAATGCCTCGTGCCCAGGAGATGGCATTCGCAGGATTCCTGCGGAAGAGGCTGCAGGGGACATTGTTTGGAGTTTTCCTCGTAGGAGATGTGAAGATGGATGAAAAATCTTCATTTTCAGTGCCCAGCGCTCCCTGTGGCACCGTCAGTCCAGAGGGAGGTGGAATAATCTGGAGGGAGGGGCTTTGGAGCCGTCCGGGCTGTTCTTGCTGGCTGATGGAATTTTTTAGTCTAAATAAAGTTTTCCTGCTCTTCCCAGCTCCTCTGTAAACAGCAGCAGCGTGGGCGTGGGGAACAGAATCGGGATGGGAGAGGTGAGGGGCTTGGAATGGAGAAAAAATGTAAAGAGAGAGGAGAGAGGGGAAGAGAAGAGAAGAGAAGAGAAGAGAAGAGAAGAGAAGAGAAGAGAAGAGAAGAGAAGAGAAGAGAAGAGAAGAGAAGAGAAGAGAAGAGAAGAGAAGAGAAGAGAAGAGAAGAGAAGAGAAGAGAAGAGAAGAGAAGAGAAGAGAAGAGAAGAGAAGAGAAGAGAAGAGAAGAGAAGAGAAGAGAAGAGAAGAGAAGAGAAGAGAAGAGAAGAGAAGAGAAGAGAAGAGAAGAGAA
>NW_005054618.1:176440-179921 GCF_000277835.1 Geospiza fortis
CGGAGCCGCCGCCGCCGTGCTGCTGCAGGAGCTCTGCCGCTTCGCCTGCTTCAAAATGCTCAAGTAAGAGCCCGCCCGGGGGCTGTGCCGGGGGCTGGGCTGTCCCAGGGCTTGGGGAAGCCAGAGCAGATTTGGGGCTCTGTGTCCCGAGGAACCCCACAAAGCGTTTTCCTTGTTAAACCCCGGGAACGAGCGGAGCTTCTCCTCTCACCGCGGCTCCCCCTGGGATGGGGCTCACGTTCTCCCTGGGATGACGCTCATGTTCTCCTGGGATGGGGCTCACAGTCTCCCTGGAATGGGGTTCACGCTGTCTGGGATGAGGCTCACGCTCTCTCTCAAATGGGGCTCACCCTCTTGGAAGGGGCTCACACTGCCTGGGATGGGGCTTATGCTCTCCGGGATGGGGCTCATGTTCTCCCTTCCCCTCTCCTTGTGATGGGGCTCACACTCTCCCTTCCCTTCTCTTTGGGCTGGGGCTCACGCTCTCCTTGGGATGGGGCTTGTGATCTCCCTTCCCCTCTCCCTGGGATGGGGTTCCCGAACTCCCTGGGATGGGGCTCACCCTCTCCCTTCCCCTCCCCCTGGATTGGAGCTCACTCTCCCCCTGGGATGGAGCTCACTCTCTCCCTGGATTGAAGCTCACTCTCCCCCTGGGTTGGAGCTCACTCTCCCCCTGGATTGGAGCTCACTCTCTCCCTGGGATGGAGCTCACTCTCCCCCTGGATTGGAGCTCACTCTCCCCCTGGATTGGAGCTCACTCTCCCCCTGGGATGGAGCTCACTCTCCCCCTGGGTTGGAGCTCACTCTCCCCCTGGATTGGAGCTCACTCTCCCCCTGGATTGGAGCTCACTCTCTCCCTGGGATGGAGCTCACTCTCTCCCTGGGATGGAGCTCACTCTCCCCCTGGATTGGAGCTCACTCTCTCCCTGGATTGGAGCTCACTCTCCCCCTGGGATGGAGCTCACTCTCTCCCTGGGATGGAGCTCACTCTCCCCCTGGATTGGAGCTCACTCTCCCCCTGGATTGGAGCTCACTCTCCCCCTGGGATGGAGCTCACTCTCCCCCTGGGTTGGAGCTCACTCTCCCCCTGGGTTGGAGCTCACTCTCCCCCTGGATTGGAGCTCACTCTCCCCCTGGATTGGAGCTCACTCTCTCCCTGGATTGGAGCTCACTCTCTCCCTGGGTTGGAGCTCACTCTCTGTCTCTCTGGCGGGGCAGGAAGGCCGATGCAGGGCTGGCGTCCCTCAGCAAGGACGGGCGCTCCCCGCTCTCCCTGCGGCGCACAGCTTACGGTGAGCAGAGCCCCGGGTGCTGCATCCCGCTCTCCTGCCCTTCCCTGAGCCCTCCGGGGCTGTGCAGGCTCCCCTGACCCCGGCTCCCCCGCAGTGTCTGGGCTCTCCTTTGGCACCATCAGTGGCCTCTTCTCCATCACCAACATCCTGGCGGACTCTGCGGGGCCGGGCACCGTCGGGATCCACGGGGACTCCCCGTACTTCTTCATCACCTCTGGTGAGGCCAGGGCCGTGGCACAGAGGAAGAGGAGGAGGAGGAGGAAGGCTCTGAGACTCTGTGTCTCTCCCCACAGCCTTCCTCACCATGGCCCTGGTGCTGCTCCACACCTTTTGGGGCATCATCTTCTTCGACGCCTGTGAGCGGCGCCGCGCCGGGGGCCTGGGGCTGGTGGTGGGCAGCCACCTGCTCACCTCGGGGCTGGTGAGTCCTGGGGGGCACAGGAACCCCCACCCACCCCCCTCACTCCCTGCCTGGGGCTGTGGGGTGAGTTATACCAGGCTGGAGGTCAGTGAAGGATTTGGGGGCTGTGTGGGGGATTTGGGGGCACACAGGTTTCCACAGGGCTGGGCACTCCTTTTGCTGCCCTTGGAGCATTCAGGAAGGTGTGAGCTGCCTCTCTGTGTCCCCAGACATTCCTGAACCCGTGGTACGAGGCCAGCCTGGGCCCCATCTTCATCCTCACGCTCTGCACTGGCCTCTGGGCCTTCAGCACTGCTGGTGGCTCCTTCCACAACGTCCTCAAGTGCCTCTCATGTAAGGGGGAGTGGGTAGGGTGTCACTTTGGGGGCTGGGGGGGGATCAGAGCTGCTGGGATGGGGGTGGATGAGTCTTGTTGAATGGGGGGTGCCACAAACCCCTAAATCACCCCCAAATTCACAAATGCCCCTTTTCCCCCAGGTAAGCAGGAGCCTGAGGGCCAGGCCATGCTCTACTCGGCGCTGCAGGTGCCTCCTGAGGGGTGAGGGAGCCGTGGCCCCAGAGCCAGACACTCCTGTGAAAGCCTTCACCCCTCCTGCTCCGGGGGAATTTGTGTCTGCCCAGTTCCTGGGGGCCTTTGGGGTCTGACTGGTGTTCCCAGGGCGTTTTGGGGTCTGACCACCACCGTCTTCCCTTTGTTCCCAGATTCTCTTTAACAGCTTTCCCTCAGTTTGAGCCTCTGGGGAAGGCCAGGGTGGGCCAGATGCCCTGGGGGAAATCAGGGCAGGACCCCCCCATTTCCCTGTGTTTGTCACCCTGGGGGGGTCCCCACCCCTGGTGATGCTCTGGGGCTGGGGGACACCGGGGCTGGGATGCTCTGCCCTTCTCACCCCTGTTCAGCTCCCAGGGGGGTAAGTTATCTTTTTTTTGATGAAGAGTAAAACCGTTTTACAAAAACACGGGACACTGTGGCTGCTGGGGAGAAGGGGAGGGGAGAGAGGGGTCACTCCCCCCATTATTCTCTGCTCCAGCCCTGGGGGGCACCCGGGGGCTCCTGGTTTCTTGGGGATGATGAGATCCAGCCCCAAAGCCCCTCAAAGGTGCCGGTTCCCTCCTCACAAAGAGCCACCAGGAGGGGGAAGGGGCTTTATTTGCAGTGGGGCTGGGGGATGGCGTGGGCCGGCTCCTCGCGGCCCGGGGTCAGCGCGAGTGCCCGGCGTCCATGGGCGAGCGGCGGGAGGAGGCTTTGAACCCCACGTCCTGTGCCTGCCCCCTCCTCGCCCTGCCAGGGCAAAAACCAGCATGAGGGGGGGTCTCTGCACAGAGCTCGGGGTCCCCCCCAGCTCTGGGGGTCCCTCTGAGGGCTCTGGGGGGGGGGGGTCCGGGCCCCCCCCCCCCCCAGCCCAACCTCCCACCCGGCCCTACCTGTGGAATATCCCTCAGGCTCTGCAAGGGAAAAACCGGGCTCAGATCCAGCTCCTTGTGCCCACCCGGGGCTCCAGGAGCCGTGTGAGGGGTGCGGGGCCCTTCCCACCCCTCCGCTCACCCCTGGGGAAAGACGAGAGCACCAAGCGCTGGTTCAGCTCCTGTGGAGCTCGGAAATTGTCCACCAGGAGCTGCGGCTCCTCCTGCTCGCCCTCCTCCGTGGAGTAAAGGCTTCCCTGGAGCTGCTCCAGCTGGTTGGGAAGGGAAGGGGAAGGGGAAGGGGCAGCACTGGGGGGGCGCGGCCCCCAAGCGCGGGGGGCTCCCCGCAGAGCGGCTCCCACCTGGG
>NW_005054618.1:180447-180834 GCF_000277835.1 Geospiza fortis
CCCGCCCCGCCACCCCAACCCCTGGCCCGGCTCCCACCCCGCAGTGCCCGGACCTGCTCCCACTCCCGTTTCCCACCCTTTTTCTCCGCACCCCATCCCCTCTCCGCCCTCATTTCACATCCCCGGACCCATTTCCATCCCCAGGACCCCTTTTCCATTCCCTGCAGCAAATTCCCGCTGCGCAAACCCAATTTCCACGCTGTTCCCATGCCGTTTCCCACAACCATTTCCCGCACAATTCCCACGCCATTTCCTGACCCCAAACCTGCTCCGTCCTCCTTTCCCACCCCATTTCCCGGCCCCAGACCCATTTCTGGAGCTGTTCCCCGGTAGCCCCGGTACCTCGGCGGGGGCACGGTGCCCGTCCAGCAGGTGCTCGGCTCCAGC
>NW_005054618.1:183308-183597 GCF_000277835.1 Geospiza fortis
GGACTGGGGGTGGTCCTAGGGGGTGTCCTGGCACTGGGGGTGGTCCTGGGTGAAGGGTCCCAGTGCCAGCTGGTCCCTGCACCCCCACCCTGTCTCAGGAGATGCCCAATCTTCCCCCCCATGTGAGGCAGCACTGGGGCTGTGGGGATGACACCCCCACGGGAGAACAAGGCAGTTCCTTGCTCGTCTTCCATTTTTGTCCGATATCCCCCCGGTGTTTCTCTCCCTCCGTCCCCCAGGCAGCTTCGGCTGGAGCTGAACGCAACGAGAGGCTCCTCTGGGGGGGCCA
>NW_005054618.1:185387-185985 GCF_000277835.1 Geospiza fortis
GGGGGGGGAGGGAGCGGCTCCCCCGAGCCCCGGGGCCGCCCGGTTCCAGCGGCCCCATCCCGCAGCCATGGCGAACCACCTGCGCTTCGTGGGCCGCACGGTGATGGTGCAGAACGGGAACGTGGAGGCGGCGTACGGCGTCCTCAACCGGTGAGGACCGGGGAAACCGGGGGTCCGGAGGGGCTCCAATTCCTTCACGCACTGGGTTCAGAACCAGAATTTCTGGAGTAGAAAGTGACGGAAGGGTCGTGCCGGGCTTCTCCTGTAAGCTGCACGTCCTGCCGCCCGCTGGGATCGGGCGAGCAGAGTGAAATAAAAGAATATTCCTCGGGAAGCGCAGGAGGAGGCGGTGCCATCTCTGAGCTGTCTGCTCACAGACCTTCGTAGATCCCGCCTGAAACAGAGCTCGGGGGGTTCCTTCCCCTCCTCGCTCCCCTCATGGATGGACGGCGAGGAGAAGGAGCCGAGGGTCCGCATGGGGACCGAGCGGAGGGCGCGCAGGGGCACCGGGCCGAGGAGCGGCACCGGGACCGGGCCGTGCCCGGGGCTGGCAGCGTGGGCTGGCTCATCCCGGATCCTTCCCTGCCGCTGTCACCCC
>NW_005054618.1:186504-196405 GCF_000277835.1 Geospiza fortis
CCGTGTCTCCGGAGCTCCGTCTGTCTGTCCGTGTGAGGCAGACCCGCGGCGGTGCTCGGCCGCGTTCATTGATCCCGATGCCGGTTCCGGGGGTTGGGTCCCCTCCCCACGGTGGCTCCGCTGTCCCGGTGCCACACGGGAACAGCCGTGAAGCGAAGCTGCTGCTTCCCCGCTAGCTCAGCTCTGGTGGAGCCTCACCCGGCTCTAATTACACGAATTTTGTGGTTTATTACGGACGCGCTCGGTGCTGTTGGTGTCTCGGCGCTGTAATTTGTTAGTCCTGCTTGTCCTCAGCCTCTGCCGGCTCAGAACTCGTGGGGGAAGCGCCAGGATCCGGCTTTGGGCTGTGTTTGAACCTGGCTGTAAGGAAACTGCCGGGAAAAGCAGAACCTGCAGAGGTTTCCAGGCTCTGGAGGGAGCAGCAATCACCTCCTGGGACTGCTCGTGGACCTGGAATCAGGGGCTGTGTTAGGAATGAACCCCGGGACCCCAATCCCAGAAAGGATAACTGACCTCAGACCCCAATCCCATGAAGGATAACTGACTCCATTCCCATTCCCAGAAAGGATTCCTGACCCCAGACCCCAATCCCAGGATGGATTCCTGACCCCATTCCCAATCCCAGGATGGATAACTGACCCCAGACCCCATTCCCATTCCCAGGAAGGCTTCCTGACCCCAGACCCCATTCCCCGGTGTCCATTCAGCCCCACCTTGGTGCCGAGCTCCAGCTCAGCCCTAAGGAGATTTCCCCAAATCCTATTAGGGCTCAGTTAAAAGCAGTTGCAGCCACAGCCCAGGCTGTGAGTGAGGGGATGTGAGTGTCAGAAACCAGCCCAGATTCGGGGCTGCACCTTGGGGAAGGGGCTCAGGTTGTTTTGTGGGGTCAGTGAGAGCAAGGGGGGTTCTCCTGTCCCACATGTTCCCCTCACAGTGCTTCTCTCTTTCCCAACCCCATGGAGGGATTTGAGGGGCTCAGACCTTCCTCCTCGTGGGGTTTGCCTCATTTTAGCCCCAAAAAGCTTTTCCCAGCCATGGAGCTGATCCTGAGGGAGGAGGTGATTGTAGGAATGTGCCTCCTCTTGACAAAGTGACTAAATTATCCTTTATCTCCTAAAAAAAATAAAAAGCCCAGAAGTTTCTTTCTTCATTTAGGTGAAAGGACACTTCACATAAGATTTTAGAGACTTCACCTCAAACTTAAGGATAGGAAATTGGACAGAAGAAGATTTTAGGGACTTTACCTCAGCCTTAAGGATAGGAAATTGGACAGAAGCCAAAAGGTGTCACCTAAGCAATTAATTAGAAAAAGAAGAGAACTAATTGCTCTTGTGGGGTGCTTTACTAAGAGCAAGAGCCTCTTCAAGAGCCTCTAACTCGAGTTTTTTCTCTAAAGAGCTTTGTTATTTTGCCTTTTATTAAAACTTTTCCGTTTCCCAACACCACCTACTGATTTCACACCACCTACAGTAGCAGAGCTACCTCAAGCGTGACACATTTCTCCAAAAACTCATCTCAAAGAGATGATTGGGACGAGGTGATGAAGCCCAGGGCTCTGTTTGACGTTTCTCCTTGCAGCCTGAGCAGAGATGTCTCTGTCCAAGCGGGAGCTGGACGAGCTGAAGCCATGGATCGAGAAGACGGTGAAACGAGTGCTCGGCTTCTCGGAGCCCACCGTGGTCACTGCTGCCCTCAACTGCGTGGGCAAGGGCATGGACAAGAAAAAAGCAGCTGGTATGTCCAGAGCTGGCCTTGGAAAACACCCCAAAACCTCATCAGGGTGGAGGGGAAGGGGTACAGGGCAGTTCTCTCAGGTGAGGAGGGGAAAATCTGTCAGACCAGACTCAGCTGGAGGCTTTGGGATGTGTTAAAAAAATTCAGTAAGTAAAAATTAATTCCTTATTCAAGGAAATGGTGATGGAAAACAGCCCCAAAACCTCACCAGGATGGAGGGGCAGGGGCACAGGGTGGTTCTCTCACCCTCTGTGAGGTGAGTAGGAAATCCATCATGTCAGACTCAGCTGGAGGCTTTGGGATGTGTTAAAAAAATTCAGTAAGTAAAAAATAATTCCTTATTCAAGGAAATGGTGATGCAAAACAGCCCCAAAACCTCACCAGGATGGAGGGGCAGGGGCACAGGGTGGTTCTCTCACCCTCTGTGAGGTGAGGAGGGGGAAAATCTGTCAGGCTGGGCACAGCTGGAGGCCTTGGGATGTATTAAAAATAGAACAAGTAAAAATGAATTCTTTATTCAACAAACTGGAAATGGTAATTTAACCAGGGTGCTTTTTTTGCCCATTACAGCCCTACCAGACTCACCTGGAGGCCTTGGGATGTGTTAAAAAATACAACAAGTAAAAATTAATTCTTTATTTAAGGAACTGGAAATGGTAATTTGACCAGGGTGCTTTTTTTGCCCATTACAGCTCTGCTTTGCTTCTGCTTTAATCCCTTAAAGTTCCTGACAATACAATGCACACATCCCAGAGGCTTCCCTGTGTTTGTAGACTTGAATCACACTTGAATTGAATCACACCTGAAGTTTATAGACTTGGATCACGCTTAAATTTAAATGATTTCCATTTCCCAAGGAATCTCTGTGTGTTCTCCATCCTCTTGCCCACCTCGAGCTCAGAATTGTGCACTGATGGGATTTTCCTCTTTTGCAGACCACCTCAAACCCTTCCTGGATGATTCCACCCTGAGATTTGTAGACAAACTCTTCGAGGCAGTGGAGGAAGGACGGAGCTCCCGGCACTCCAAATCCAACAGCGACCGGAACAGGAAACGAGAGCTCAAGGTGATTATTGATTATTGATTATTAATTATTGATTGGTTTATTCCTGTGGTTGGGTGGCCTGCAGGCAGCACTGGTGCTCTGGCACACTCTCCTCTTCCAGAGAGGTACAGCTTGGAATGTTCAAGAGAAATGACTCCTCTCCGTGGTGAAGTGTGGGAGCCTTTACCTTGTGGTTCTCTTTCCCAAAGCCGAGCTGGAAGCCTGGCTTTGGTTTTCTGTGAGGCTGCTGGAGTGAATCCATGGGGATCCATCTCTCTTCTTCTCAGTGCTCCTTGTGCTTGTATTTTCATTTGGAGCCTGGGACAGCTGCTCCCAGTGATGTCCCATTGCTCCCTGTGCCCTGACACAGCACCTGGTGGATGATCTGGGGGGTTTTCGTTCCCTTTCTCCACCCAGAATCAACAATAGGTGGTTTTTGGCAACTCCTGTCCTAGCATAGCATTGATTCCAGCTGAGATTCCATTGCTCTGCTGTTTCTCCCTTGCCTGGGATGGTGAAAGGTGCATCCAAGGCTGTTTTCACTTCCTTTCTTCTCTTGAGGACTTTTCTCAGCATCCTGTAGAATTCCATTTTGCCATCACTCTGCCAAGTCTGACAGGCCCTCTCTGTGCTGCTCCTGCTCACAGTGATGTTCCTTTCACTCTTCCTGAGGTTCCTATTTTAGGGCAGTCTGGGTTTCCCCAACACTGAACCTCAGTGAGCCAGAGCAGTCCTGTTCAGGATCTGCATCTCTTTGGGACTCCTCATTTCCCTCCAGGAATTCTTTTCTTCCCTCCATGGCAGTGGGTGCTGAGCTGGTCCCTGGGGCTGTGGGAGTGTGAGGGTTGAGCAGGCCTGGAGGTCCAGGTGCTCCCCTGGGCATGGCAGAGGTGGGGACATTGGCAGTGCCACCACTTGGGGATGGCAGGAGTGTGGTGACAGCCTGCTGGGGAGAGGCAAGTGCTGGCAGAGGGATCTGTGATAGCAGCAGGGATCTGGTGATGACAGAGGGATCTGGTGATGGCTGCAGGGCTCTGTGATAGTAGCAGGGAGCTGGTGATGGCAGCAGGGATCTCTCACTGGCAGAGGGATCTGGTGATGGCTGCAGGGCTCTGTGATAGTAGCAGGGAGCTGGTGATGGCAGCAGGGATCTCTCACTGGCAGAGGGATCTGGTGATGGCTGCAGGGCTCTGTGATAGTAGCAGGGAGCTGGTGATGGCAGCAGGGATCTCTCACTGGCAGAGGGATCTGGTGATGGCTGCAGGGCTCTGTGATAGTAGCAGGGAGCTGGTGATGGCAGCAGGGATCTCTCACTGGCAGAGGGATCTGGTGATGGCTGCAGGGCTCTGTGATAGTAGCAGGGAGCTGGTGATGGCAGCAGGGATCTCTCACTGGCAGAGGGATCTGGTGATGGCTGCAGGGCTCTGTGATAGTAGCAGGGAGCTGGTGATGGCAGCAGGGATCTCTCACTGGCAGAGGGATCTGGTGATGGCTGCAGGGCTCTGTGATAGTAGCAGGGAGCTGGTGATGGCAGCAGGGATCTCTCACTGGCAGAGGGATCTGGTGATGGCTGCAGGGCTCTGTGATAGTAGCAGGGAGCTGGTGATGGCAGCAGGGATCTCTCACTGGCAGAGGGATCTGGTGATGGCTGCAGGGCTCTGTGATAGTAGCAGGGAGCTGGTGATGGCAGCAGGGATCTCTCACTGGCAGAGGGATCTGGTGATGGCTGCAGGGCTCTGTGATAGTAGCAGGGAGCTGGTGATGGCAGCAGGGATCTCTCACTGGCAGAGGGATCTGGTGATGGCTGCAGGGCTCTGTGATAGTAGCAGGGAGCTGGTGATGGCAGCAGGGATCTCTCACTGGCAGAGGGATCTGGTGATGGCTGCAGGGATCTGTGATAGGAGCAAGGATCTGGTGATGGCAGCAGGAGCAGGGCTGGGGCTGCAGCAGGGGACCCTTCCCCAGTGAAGCCACAGGAATGTCTGGCCTGAGCACTGCTGGTGTTCCTGCCTGAGCCAGAAGCTGGGTTGGGCAGCAACAGCAGAAACCTCTCCTTCTTCTCTTGGCTCCTGGCACGGAGAGAGATGTTCCTCCTGCCGAATCCTCGCTCTTCTCTCTGCAATCCCATCTCTTGGCACTCATCCATCGCGCTCTGGGTCTGTCTGGACCCTGCAGGAACACAAACTGGTCTCTGAGGTGGTCAGGCCATGGCAGAACTCTCAGACTGACTGACCCTGCCCAGACTGACCCCAGCACAGGCTGTGGCCAGGGATTTCTCCTGGCTCCTGTTGTCCCCATGGCGTTGGGCAGTGCTGATTCCCAGGGCCAGCTGCCGCTCCTCGGTTCACTCTGGGGTAGGTCATGGCTTGGGAAGGTCAGGAACTGAACGTAAAGTTTCCACACTTTATACTATGGGCAAGTCCTTTCTCTTGAACTTGTAGGTTTTCCAAGAAGTACCTGTGTGGCTGAGGAAGTGTCCTTGTAGGATATGAACCGTTGTAGTGAAGAAGGGATTGCAACTAACGCTCCCAACCGGTGTGTATATTTTCTTTTCAAATAACACCTTGACACACACACTACATCCAGGTTTCCACACACAAACCAGGCACTGGTGATGGAATCCACAGGGCCTGACCAGAGCTCTGTGGAAAATGTGCTGTGCCTTTTGGTTGGTGACCTGAGGCTGTTGAAAGCCCACCAGAGGGGCTCCATGTGCTCTCTGAGCTGTGCTTCTCTGGAGTGTGAGGGAATGCTGCAGGTGTCCCTCCACTCCCTGGGAACAGAGCCACATCCTCCTTTTGCTTGATAGGACAGCACAGATTCCTTCACCAAACCCTCTCAAATTGGTGGAAGACATGGAAATGTCTTTTTATCCCAGTCAGATCAGCTCTGGGCAGGCTTTTTCTGTCTTTCCACATCTCCTCAGTGCCAGTTCCCCTCTCTGAGCAGCCAGGGGAGCAGTGGTGCTGTTAGGCAGGCTCATCCCTGTGATGTCTCCTCCTCTTGCATGGACTTCATTGGTGTTTCTCTGGTGGGGGAGCAGGGCCCAGGCTGGGCTTGGGCTCAGCCTGCACGTGCCACCCTGGAATTCTGCGTTACGGAGCCGGAGCTGAGACATGCTGGTGGTTTCTCATCTCAAATCCTGCTCTGGGAGGAGAACATTTTGTTCTAACCACAGCTTTCTGCTGTTTCCTTACGTTAGGATGTGTTTGGTGATGACTCTGAGGTGTCCAAGGAATCCTCTGGTGTCAAGAAACGGCGCATCCCACGGTTCGAGGAGGTTGAGGATGAGCCTGAAGTCATTCCAGGCCCACCATCAGAGAGCCCAGGGATGCTGACTAAGCTCCAGGTCAGTCTTAGCTGGGCTGTGTCCCCACAGAGTGTAGAGCTTATCCTAACTTGTATCCCAAACAGAGCAAAGGAAAACTCACTGTCTGTTTTTTCCTACAGATCAAACAGATGATGGAGGCAGCCACGCGACAGATTGAGGAGAGGAAAAAACAGCTCAGTTTCATCAGTCCTCCAACACCACAGGTAACAGGCAAATCCCCCACATCCCTGGCCCCTGTTTCAGCTGTGATATATTTGCCTGGGTCTGCTGGAACAAGCATGGATCAAAACTTCCTTCTCTTTTCAACAGCCCAAAATTTCTTCCTCGTCCCAATCGGAGCGGCTCCCCATCGGCAACACCATCCAGCCCTCTCAGGCAGCCACGTTCATGAACGATGCCATTGAGAAAGCCAGGAAAGCTGCAGAGCTGCAGGCCAGGATCCAGGCTCAGCTGGCACTGAAACCAGGGCTCATTGGCAATGCCAACATGGTGGGGCTGGCCAACCTGCACGCCATGGGCATCGCGCCGCCGTGAGTACCGGGGTGAACCCCAAAGGCTTCTCTGGTGAATTTGACAACCCCAACGAGGGGAGAGATGAGTGAATCTGACTCCATGTTCTTAAAAGGCTAATTTATTATTTTATATTATTATTAATATATAAAAGAATGCTATACTAAAACTATACTAAAGAATAAAGGGTACATACAGAAGGCTACAAAGAATGATAATGAAAACTTGTGATTCTCTCTTCATTGGTTATAAAGGAAAAACAATTCACATGAAACCAATCAAACAATCTCCATACCACATTCCAAAGCAGCAAAACACGGGAGAAGCAAATCAGATAATTATTGTTTTCATTTTTCTTTGAGGCTTCTCAGCTTCCCAGGAGAAGAAATCCTGGCAAAGGGATTTTTCAGAAAATATTACAGTGACACTTCTCCACTGCTGCTGGTTCCCCAGCAATGGCTTTAACTGCTGCTGAAGGAACAAATTTTTTATTAAAAGAGGTGAAATGGAGATTCCTCCTCTCTTGGCTGAGATTGGAGTCTTTTCTCCAAGGTTGGAGTCTCTTCTGGCAGTACAGATGAGCTGTAAAAATACAGAAACCATGAAAATAAGCTCAAATTTCCTTTGATTTAGTGCTGTATTCACATTTGAATAGAACATATCTTGTCCTGCCCCCCAGGAAAGTGGAGCTGAAGGATCAGACCAAGCCAACACCTCTGATCCTGGATGAGCAGGGCCGGACAGTGGATGCCAGCGGGAAGGAGATCGAGCTCACCCACCGCATGCCCACCCTGAAGGCCAACATCAGAGCAGTGAAGAGAGAGCAGTTCAAGCAGCAGCTGAAGGAAAAGCCCTCAGAAGATATGGAATCAAACACATACTTTGACCCCCGGGTCTCCATAACCCCGGCCCAGCGGCAGAAACGCACCTTTAAGTTCCATGAAAAAGGCAAATTTGAGAAAATTGCCCAGAGGTTGAGAACAAAGGTATCAGAGGTCTTGGGTAGGAGGGGATTCTCCTCTCTTGGGCTGGCTTTGATTCAGGAGTTTTCCAGTCAAATCACCTGAAACTTTTTCTTAAAAACCCTGGTTTTGTTGGGATGGTGTGTGCCCAAGTCAGCAAGGGGTTTTCTCACCACTGTCTTCACCTGTTGAAGGGCAAAATCTCCTTTTTTTGACAAAACATTGAAAGTTCCCAAGAGAACAGATCTCTGTCTGGCTGAGTGACCAACTCAGAAGTGGAGATTTAAAGGAATTTTGTTAAAATGCTCCAAGTTCGTGGGGAGAAGGGGAGAGAAAAAGTCCAGGGATACAATCCCTAGAGGGAGATTTAGGGATACAGTTCCTAGAGGGATTGTTCCTTTGGGAATGTTCCATGGTCCTGAAAGGCTCAAGAACAAGAGCAGAGCTTTGGCAGTCTTGGGAGCTTCCCCTCGCACCATCATGTGCTGTGTGGTTTCTCTCTGCTTCAGATTGTTTGAGGACCCAGATAAATCAGCAGGTGATTTGTGTTCAGCTCTTCACAGAGTTTTGGAATGACCTTTCTGTTCCATTTTCCTTCTCAGGCTCAGCTAGAAAAGCTGCAGGCAGAGATCTCCCAGGCTGCCAGGAAAACTGGGATTCACACTTCCACCAAATTGGCTCTGATCACCCCTAAGAAGGAACTGAAAGAGGGGGAAATCCCAGAGATTGAGTGGTGGGACTCCTACATCATCCCCAATGGCCTGGATTTGTGAGTATTTATTTCCAGGTGTTGATGGTTCTGCCACAGCAGGAATTCAGGAGCTGCACGGTGGGTGTGGGAAGCACATGGGAAATCAGGCCAGATATTTGTGCTTGAGCATCAAATTCCACCTCCATCTCCAAAATCCAGGCACTGGGTTTGCTCCCAAAGTTTCTCTGGGGGCTGTAGTAGGCAGCTGCTGTAGAGTTGGAGGGATATTTTAGCCCAAAGTTGGGGAAGTTTAGTTTTATTTCCAAGCATGAGTGTTGTGTTCACAATGGATGTGAGGCCCTGCTTCTGAACCCCAAAATGGGGGAAAACACCTGTACATTAACACCACCGTGGGTCTCCTTCATCCCCTCGAGCTCTGGGTTGGGATTTGTGCAGGAATTCATGCTGGCAATTCTGCCATGATGCCCAACTCTCTCCTTTCTAGAAAAGGTGGCACGACCTCAAAGAAAGACGAATACTTTGGGATCACCAACCTGGTGGAGCACCCAGCCCAGCTCAACCCCCCGGGTATGGCCCTGGCTTGGGGGCACCCAGCAGCCCCATCCCCTCTGTGTGGCACTGCCTGTGTCCCCCTGGATCCTCCAGGCACATTCCTGATGGTCTCATTTCCCTCCAGTGGACAGTGACACGCCGGTGACCCTGGGTGTGTATTTAACAAAGAAAGAGCAGAAGAAATTACGGCGCCAGACACGGCGAGAAGCCCAGAAGGAGCTGCAGGAGAAGGTCAGGCTGGGCCTGATGCCACCACCAGAGCCCAAAGGTGAGTGAGAGCCAGGCCCTGGGCAGGCTTTGAGAATGCTGACACAGCAGCACAGCCTTGGTGGGATTCCAGGGATCTGAAATCCACACAGACACTGAGGTTTATGTTTTTGCAATTGTTCTGATGGGAAAAAGCTGTCCAGTGGGAGCCTCTCTCCAACAGGAGCCCTCCCAGCACCTCTTCCATTCCCTTGCAGTGAGGATTTCCAACCTGATGCGGGTGCTGGGCACAGAAGCTGTGCAGGACCCAACAAAGGTGGAAGCTCACGTCCGAGCACAGATGGCTAAGAGACAGAAGTAGGTGGCACCTTGTACTGTGACATTTTGGGACAATTTTGGGTAGATTTAGTGCTGGTGTTTTGTTTAGGAGCAGTCTTTTCAGTGCTGTTTGTTTCCAGGGCTCACGAGGAGGCAAACGCAGCAAGGAAGCTCACGGCAGAGCAGCGGAAAGCCAAGAAGGTGAAAAAGCTCAAGGAAGATGTTTCCCAGGGAGTTCACATAGCTGTGTACAGGTGAGTGAGCTCAGAGGGATCTCACAGGTGAGCTTGGGGGACAGAGGGACCTCTCAGTTCTGCTTTTTCACAAATATTTGAATTTTTTTTCATCTTTTCCTTAGGGTTCGAAACTTGAGCAATCCAGCAAAAAAATTCAAAATCGAGGCGAATGCTGGGCAGCTGTACCTCACAGGAGTGGTGGTTCTGCACAAAGATGTCAATGTGGTGGTGGTAGAAGGAGGTGAGGACTTCTAGGCAGGCTTGGGTCACCACAGAGCATTTTGGAGCTTTCCT
>NW_005054618.1:196438-198845 GCF_000277835.1 Geospiza fortis
GGACAAGGAAGTGAGGAGGCAATTAGAAACTCCCTTAATTACATCGTTAATGATGCAGAGTGCAGTAATCCAGTCAGAAAACCCAAATCATTCCATGAGGAAGGGAACCTTTGCTAGCTGCAGGTTAAGAGATTTTCTGAGGATGTTGAGTCTTGATTCTTCCACAGGCCCGAAAGCACAGAAGAAATTCAAACGTCTTATGCTGCATCGAATAAAGTGGGACGAGCAGACGTCAAACACAAAGGGAGAGGGTGAGGAATGCTGTGCTGCTGGGAGAGGGGGGGAGTCCTGCTCCACTTCAGGGGCTAAATAAGCTTTATTGTGGGGTTTTTGCAGATGATGATGAGTCTGACGAGGAGTCCGTTAAGAAAACAAACAAATGCTCTCTGGTTTGGGAGGTGAGTTGTGGTTTAAATGTTCCACACCAGGATGGGGCTGAGGTGGGATCCAACTTCCCATCCCATTCCTTGAGCTGTAACCTAAATAAAACCACATCTTGCCGCGTTCCCCACATCCCCTGGAGCCGGGTGGGAATTGGGCTGACACCTCACCCCCTTATCTCCCACCAGGGCACGGCGAAGGATCGCAGCTTCGGCGAGATGAAGTTCAAGCAGTGCCCCACGGAGAACATGGCGCGGGAGCACTTCAAGAAGCACAGCGCCGAGCACTACTGGGACCTGGCGCTCAGCGAGTCCGTGCTCGAGTCCACGGACTGAGCCTGCCATGGCTGCTCCTGCCCCCCAGCCCCCGAGCCACACGGCTCCCCTCGCTCTCCTCAGCACCCCTATTAAAGACATATTTTTTAAAACAAATCGCCGTTGCGTGGTTTTGGGTCAAGGGTGGCGGGGGGGGGGTGTGAAAAGCGCCAATCACTTGAATTTTTTTTAATTTTAAAAGTTTCATAGTAATAAAATGGTTATAAAAATATAGAGTGATAATAATTTGGACAATTTGAATTAGGACAATATGAGACAATGGTACCTTTTTCTGGCCAGCATAAGCCGAAGAAAGGACCCACGTTACCAGGGGATTAACCCTTAAAAATAATAGCCTGTTGCATATTCGTACACCTCATACATGATGCATAAATTCCATTCAAATACAGGATTCTGTCTGGTCATCATCAACTTCTTCCTCATAATCCTGACGACATCGTCCTGCCCAAGTGAGGTGGAAAGAAGTTTGTTGCTCCTGATAATGGAGCAATAAATTCTCTTTCTCTGAAAGATTTAGGTGGACTGTGACTGCTATCTCGGTGCAAGTCCTTTCTTTAGGAAAAAAGTATCCTACATAGCATAGTTTCTATTTTAACATTTTGTTACAACCTAAAACTATATTTAACACACTACTTAAGAGAATTAATACAGCATTACTTTCGAACAAAACACATATAATATCAATTTCGATATTTGCGAAAAGCCAATCATAAAATACGCATTTTTCACAGGGGCAAAAGATGTCAATGCTGCTGTGTTTGACTTTGTGAGGGGGGCAGGAGCCGCTTCCCCTCTTCCCCAAGCTGTGCTGAGGGCGGTCCGGCCATGTTCAGTTGGACATGAGGGAATTTCTTCGAATCCCCATCCCTGGTTCTGTCCTAGGAACGACTGCATGTGGTTCACACAGTTTCTCTGCGAATCGGTCACGGGCTGGGCTCAGAAGTGTTTTCCAAGCTCAGTGATTCGGGGATTTACGGCATAAACGCCGTTTTTATGCTCGCGCGCTCTCCGCCTTCCATTCAAATACAGGATTCTGTCTGGTCATCATCAACTTCTTCCTCATAATCCTGACGACATCGTCCTGCCCAAGTGAGGTGGAAAGAAGTTTGTTGCTCCTGATAATGGAGCAATAAATTCTCTTTCTCTGAAAGATTTAGGTGGACTGTGACTGCTATCTCGGTGCAAGTCCTTTCTTTAGGAAAAAAGTATCCTACATAGCATAGTTTCTATTTTAACATTTTGTTACAACCTAAAACTATATTTAACACACTACTTAAGAGAATTAATACAGCATTACTTTCGAACAAAACACATATAATATCAATTTCGATATTTGCGAAAAGCCAATCATAAAATACGCATTTTTCACAGGGGCAAAAGATGTCAATGCTGCTGTGTTTGACTTTGTGAGGGGGGCAGGAGCCGCTTCCCCTCTTCCCCAAGCTGTGCTGAGGGAGGTCCGGCCATGTTCAGTTGGACATGAGGGAATTTCTTCGAATCCCCATCCCTGGTTCTGTCCTAGGAACGACTGCATGTGGTTCACACAGTTTCTCTGCGAATCGGTCACGGGCTGGGCTCAGAAGTGTTTTCCAAGCTCAGTGATTCGGGGATTTACGGCATAAACGCCGTTTTTATGCTCGCGCGCTCTCCGCCCCCTCACGGACAGGAAGCGGGGGGGAGACAAACGGCTC
>NW_005054618.1:199525-208672 GCF_000277835.1 Geospiza fortis
GTCGGGCTCGTCATTGCGTTGGAAAAGCTAAAAGCCCGGCTAGTGCTATGGGCAGGGACATCTTCCACTAGCCCGGGTTGTTCCAAGCCTGGCCTTGGACCCTTGCGGGGATAGGGCAGGCACGGCTGTTCCCTGCTACCTGTGACAGGGCCTCAAAGGCCAGAATTCCTTGCTGACACCTCTCCTAAATCTGTCCCTTTTACTTTAAAGAGGTTCCCTCTTGTCGCGTGTGCATCACCTTGTCATCCTGGGAGGAACCCAACATGCTGGTGTGCACCTCAGTGGTGGCACCTTTGTGCTCCGGAATCCATGGTCTCCTAAAGCAGCACTTTGGGGGCTCAAGGAGCTGTTTCTGTGCCTGGAGCAGCCTGGGGTGGGCATGGACAGTCTGGGTGCCAGTTCTGGGGTTTGCAGTGCCCATCGGGATGTGTCCCTGACCTGGAGGGAGAAGGTTGCTCTTGGCAAGAGGCTCAGCACAGCAGTGTTATCTCCGCTGCTGTGGGAAGGTTTGGCTCTTCTTGTGGGAGTTCAAGGAAGCTTTGCTTGGTAGGAACATGGAGATAACATTCCCATCCCAAAGTGTTGGTCTGTTGTGTGCTGAACCTTTTGGGAGATTTGGGAGAGTTGGGGTTCGATCTCAAGGCACTACTGCAGAATGCAGGAGATCCTCTTTCCCCAGAGTTTGATCTGTTTTGTCTGTACTCTGTGAAATTAAGGAGAAGGAAGGTGAGAGCTTTGGAGGAAGTGCCCTGGGAACTCTTGCCTTGCTGTCACTGCCACCTCTCCTGGAAATCCTCCTCCCCTGGACACCCCTTGGCACTGTGGCATCATCCTTGGGGCTTTTCCCCTTCTGCTCCAAGTGCATGCCCCTGAAGAAAATCCAGCCCATCTCTCCTTGGGATGTGCCAGCTCCTCTGGACGTGGCCTTCTCACAGCTGTCCTGGCTCTTCTGAGGCCCTCATTGCTCCTCCATCCCTCCTTTCCCCTTCCCAAGCTCATCAAAAGCCACTGAGCTGTTCCCACCTGCAGGTCCTCCATGCCCTGTTTCTGCCCCAGCTCCTGCCCTGAGCCCTTGGCCCCAGCCTGGCATTCTTGTTGGATTTTGTGGAATTCTTTCAAGGTTTCCCTTCACAGCCCTTGTGGGGATCTCACCTCCACACCCCTCCTTTTATCCAGGTCCCTCCTTCACCATCTTATCCTGCTCACCCAATCCTTGACAGCAGCTGTGATGCTGCCATGCCCTGACCCCTGATTGTTTGATTATTCCCTGCTTCCATAGGGTTTTTTTCCCTGCTTTTCTCTTCATCCTCTGCCCCAAGGACCTCACAGTTCTCACTGGGAAGTCCCTGTCCCAGCCACAGCAAGTACAGGTGGCTCTGAGTTCATTTCTCAGCATTTAAATGTTTAACTCCAAAGCTCTTATCAACACATCAGACCCTCCTGGTGAGGGGGAATGTGGTGGGGTTTGGGTTCCTGGGGCACAGAATTGTTGTATTTTCAGGAAAAACAGGGGTGCTGCTATTTGCCATGTTGCTGTTGCTTTGGCATCTTGCTTCTGAGCCATGCTGGTCCCAGCCAGGGCTTCCCAACGGGAATGTTCCTGCAAGGACATCCTTCTGTATCTTCACCTTTGGGAAGTTCCTGATGGGAATCTGAGTGTCCCTGCAGGAGGGTTTGGTCTGAGTGTTTCAGTGTGAGTTAAACACATCCATAGGCTCCTCTGAAATGCCATTTTTGTTGGTGCCATTGTGCCTGCTTTGGAGTGTGCTCAGCTTTGCAGTTTCCTCTTTGCCCACATTTCCTCACTGCTTTAAGCTGAGAGGAGCTGTTCACCCGCTGGATACAGCCCATTGCAGCCAGAAACACTTGGTTTTCTCTGTGGATCATGTCCATAGCCTTCCCCTGGAGCCAGCATCCCTCCTGTATGATGTGGGTTTATAACCTGTGGCTCTAACTTTGCTCTGGGCAAGTGGTGCTCTGTATGGTCAGCATCAGGCTGGAGCCCTGCTCCAGATTTCCTTCTGCTGTGTAGATGCTGGATCATTTAAATCAAAGGTTTATAATTCTTTGAACCAAAGGTTTATAATTCTTTGAAATCTATTTTATGTTATTAAGATGTGGAATCGTTGCTGTCTGCTGGTGAAATGTCTCTGGGATGGAGGGAACATCCAGATCCAGCAAGCAGCAGGAGAATTGGCTCTCAAGCACAGGGTTTACCTAAATCACAGAAGCCCCATTCCAATGGGATGATGATCTGAGAGATTATTGAGGCTGGCATTTTGGGGAAAGCTGGCTGCAGGTTGTTTTGGAGCACCAGGCAGAGTGCAGCCCTGCTCCAGTTGAATTCCCAGCCCTCGGGGCAGAGCAGAGCAGAGCACTGTGTGCTCCAGAAAACCCACCTCAGCCTGTCCTGCTGGCATGTTCAGGGCACAGAATGTGAGCAACAGGTTCTGGTCATAAATCCTTGGCTTGCTGAGTCTGGGCTGGAAAATCTTCTCTTGGGATATGGGAGCTGGAGCTCTGTGAGGTGGCAGTGGCCAGAGGAGCAGGGTCAGGGATAAAAGCTCCTCCTGGGATGTGGGACCTGGGGCTACATGAGGTTGCCATGGCCACAGGAGCAGGGTCAGGGATAAAAGCTCCTGAACTGGGGTTCTGTGAAGTGGCAGTGGCACAGGAGCAGGATCAGGGACAGAAGCTCCACCTGCAGTGTAGGAGCTGGAGCTCTGTGAGGTGGCAGTGGCCAGAGGAGCAGGGTCAGGGACAAAAGCTCCTGAACTGGGGCTCTGTGAGGTGACAGTGGCGCAGGAGCAGGGACAGAAGCTCCACCTGCAGTGTAGGAGCTGGGGCTCCGTGAGGTGGCAGTGGCCAGAGGAGCAGGGTCAGGGATAAAAGCTCCTCCTGGGATGTGGGTCCTGGGGCTCCATGCAGAGTTGGGAGTGAGCAGCTGCTGGCAGTGACTCTCAGGCCTGTGCTGTGTGTCCTGGGACAGGGACAGTGCAGGGACAGGGCTTCAGGAGCAGGGATTTCCTGAGGGCTCTGTCCCTGTGCCCTTCCTCACCCCAGCCTGGAGTGATGCTCGAGGGCTCAGTGCCAGCAGAGCCCAGTGCTGCTGGCAGGGGCTCAGAGAGGCTTAAGGACATCAGCCTCTGAGAGGAGAACCCATCTGAGCTAAGCCTTTTCTTGTGTCCTCAGCTCTGCTTCCCCTCAGAGGAGGATCTTCTGTGCAGGATCTTCCTTTTGAACTTTGTTCACTTGTGATCCAGAAACAGGAATGTTTCTGCTGGGAGCTTTTTCAGGTTGTGAGTGAGGGGTGAGCTCCTCACCCAGGGCTCTGGATCAGGAAGGATGCTGAGCTTCCTGAGAGGAATCCTGGAGACCAGGAGAGCTGCAAGGTGCAGCCATGCTGTGGGAAATGGCTCAACCAAGGTAGAGACAACTGGAAAATGAAGCAGGATAAGAGAATTGAGGGATCTGTAGATAAAAAGTGATTCTGGTTGCAGCCAGGGGTGACATGGGCAGGTGAGAGGTGACAACACACCTTTTGGCACTGCTCCTCTGGTTTAATCCTTGGCAGTGTCCTTTAATGAAATGAAGGAGCTCGTTACCATCATTTGCATGTGAATGAGTTTCCTAAGTTTACCCACCCACCCCTGAAGGAAGGGATTTGATGAAGTAACTCACTTTGGAGCTTTTGAACATCAGGAGGGTCAGAGGAGCAAGCACAGCTGGGGGAAGTCTAAAGATCATTTGTAAATTAAAGATGTCCTTTGTAGCCCTCAAGGTTTGCCTGCTGGATTTTGGAAACTCTGAAACTTTCCCAAAAGCAGTGCTGAAGTGCTGGGATCAAAGTGTGGCTGTTGTGGTACTCGTGTCTGATGCTGACTCTCAATTTTCTTTTGTCCTCAGCTGCTTTTCCTCATCGGCTGAACCTTTTTTACTTGGCCAATGATGTCATACAGAACTGCAAGAGGAAAAATGCCATTGTTTTTCGGGACACCTTTGCAGAGGTGCTTCCTGAGGCTGCTTCATTAGTGAAGTGAGTAATGAACTAACGGGCTCTTGGGAGGCTGAGTGTCTCAAAAAGGGGGAATTTTTCTTCTGACATCTCCAACTCTCTAGAAAAATCAGCAGAACTTCAAGAATTCTATTTGAACAGCCATGTGTGGGTTTTAATTTGCACAGGGGAGTGGTTTGGGTCAAATTATCCTGTGGGGTGAGGGAAACCTCACATCAGTGTCCTGCAGTCAGAGGGTAAAGAATTCTTCTCTTGCAGGGATCCATCAGTTTCCAAATCCATCGAAAGAATCTTCAAAATCTGGGAGGACAGAAACGTGTACCCTGAGGAAACCATTCTGGCACTGAAAGAAGCACTGAGTAAGTTCCTTACCCTTTGCATTTCTCACCTTACAAACTGCCACGTGAGCTCACTGAAATTGTAGAAATAGTCTGGGGTCACTGAGGGGAATGAGGGGCATTTGCACCTGGCACAGGCTGTAACATAACCAAGTGTGGGACGTGAGCAGCGCTGGATTCTCCTGCTTCACCTCTTTTGTACCTTTCTTAAGGCAGCTGTGAATTCTTTCACATGAGCTGGAACTGCTCCAGCTGAGAGCAAACAGAACATGAGGCTGAAATGATCCTACACATCCTGAGCAGGGTGCTCTGGCTCTACCTCCTTGTCCTGTTCATTCATAGTCTGGTGGTTGTGGAGTAGGAAGAGGCAGGAGCAAAGCTGGAGGGTGAAGAATCCTCAAGTCCTTAGGGAGGAAACACGTGGAGTTGGTTAAAACCAGGAATTAGCAGTGGAAATCAGTCCAGGTTTTGGCTTTCCTCCCATCATGAAGAGCTGCAGGTGCTCAGGAAGCCCTCAGGTGTGGTCTGAGGGTCAGTGGCCATCACAGCAGGAGGAATGTGGTGTCTTGGGTCGGGCTGTGGCACGAGGACAGGCTTGAGCTGGGTGTTGCATGCTGAGAAGTGACCTTTGTGCTTTTTGCTCTGAAATGGCTCATTTCTGGGACTGGAAAACAGGTCTGTGAGGTTCCAGCTAAATCAGGTATTGTGGCTGCTTTCCCAGTGAGCAGCAGTTGTCTGTTTGATGCTGATTCCATTACAGCCTTCCTAAAGAGTTTCATTTTTAGATTTTCATGTGTTTTCCCTTTTTACTGTGATTTTTTTGAACTGCCTTAGTGTAAGGGCAAACAGAAACTTGATTTAAAAATGGCAGACCACCCCCAGGTTGCTGCATTCCTGAGTAAACTGAGGTTCTCTTGGGCATCCAGCAGCTCCTCTAAGGAAGTTGGTCGAGGTATTTTAAAACAAATTTCTGTTCACTCTTTCACCGTGCAACTGTATGGCACCAAAAACCAGATTTTGACAGGAATCCCATAATGCCAGACTGCCAAAAATGAAATGTTTTTCCAGGTACCACTTTCAAAACTCAGAAGCAGCTGAAAGAGTCTCTGAACAAACCGAATAAGCCGTGGAAGAAATCACAAAGTAAGGAACCACTGTGAACTCTGTGCACTAATGCAGAAATTAGCTGCTCAAGGAGCAGAAGGGCTGAGCCCAGCGTGGGCTGAGCCAGCTGAGCCTGCAGGCTCACAAGGGCCCCAAGATGTGCACACCAAGGAGGTGTTGGTAGAAAAAAAAGACTTTGGAAAGAAAAGAAATGAGGCAAAAATAAGATCTGAGAGCAGAGGTTGTGGACAGGAGAGGAAGGAGCTGGTGGAACCTCTTGGAAACTGGTCTGGTCAGAGATGGAGAGAAGACAGAGAGGAGGAGGAGGAGATGGACATTCCCTTCATGCTCAGGAGCTGCCTCAGCAGGCTGGGCTGGGAGGAGGAACCTGGAGCTGGCAGTGCAGGGACAGGATGTGACATGTGACAATCCAGAACCCAGACCAGCAGGAGAGAATTTATTTTAACAGAGTGACCTTAATGATCTCACGTTGCACCGACACCCTGAGTGGTCCCCACAGAGGTGGTGAGATGTCAGGTGTGCCATGTGGGACATCAGGTATGGCCATGGGACACCAGGTGTGATGTGTGACATGTGGGACATCAGGTGGTGACAGCAGAACATAAAAAGATTTGGGAGTGTTTATTCCTGGGCTTAACAAACCAGAAGCTGCTTTCCCAGACAGAACTGGGCTGGATCCAGCGTGGATGGAGGGTTTAGTGCTTTGCTTCTCATCAGCTCATTCTTCCTTCCTGTTTGTCCTGTTTTGTCCAGAATCTGATGGATTCAGTCTCTTGCCAGCAGGATTCATCCCCCCAACCCCTGTAACCAGGTGTGAGAGTTGTTAAAGCTCTGAGCATGGTCACACCTAGGAAGGGCCCTAGGGAAGCTCTGCCCACAGGAAACCTGGGCTCCATGGCAGCTCCAGGTCTGGCACTTCGGGAATAACATTCCCTTCCTTGCAGAGAGCTGTAACTCCTTGGATAAAGCTGGTAGATTGACCTTGCAGGGATTTGTCTTCCTGAGGAAAAGGTGTGCCCAGGAAGTGTTCAGAGCATGTTAAACAGCAGCAGTGTCACTTTTTGGGCTCTGTCCCAACCCAGCTGTGCCTGTCCATGTCCCCATGAGCTACCAGGAGCCTGGAGCACTGAGGGACACCTGCATGGAGGGGAGGATGTGATGGGTAACACATGAAATGATCTTCAAATATCTCTTATTAGGCTGCCTTTTGTGACTGACTTTCCACGGGGATGCAGTTCCTTAATTTCTTCACAATTTTCCTTTTTCCCCACAGCCTCCACCAACCCCAAAGCTGCTCTGAAGTCCAAGATTGTTGCTGAATTCCGAGTAAGTCTGTGAGTGGAAGTGACCCGTGGCACTGATCCCCACCTTGGGGTTTGCATGTGGGGTGACCCCAGGCCAAGAGCCACCTGCAGCATTGGGGCTGACATGGGGAGGGCAAGCTCAGGACATCCTTGTGAAGAGGAGTTTGAGGTGGCTGAGGAGTTGGTGGCAAGAAATAGGTGTAAATTCAGTCCCCTGACAGAGTGGGACATATTCATGGCACCTGTAGAGTGAAATGGGGAGTAAATAAAAAAAGACCTGTCCCTGCTCATAACCAGGAGATTTGTGGATTTGTAACTCCTGCTCAGCCCAGGTTTGCTCGTTGTGAAATTTGAGGTTAAAAATCCCAGGCTCCACGTGGTTCCTGGGTTAGCTCTTGCTTGGAAGCAGTCTGGGACCAGAGCAGAGGCAGGGCTTCTCTTCCCTGGAATGTGATGAGGAGGCTTTTCCTGTTTGCTTTTTTCCAGCCCCAGTCCCTCATTGATGAGCTGCTGTTGTACAAACGCTCGGAGGATCAGATAGAACTGAAGGAGAAGCAGCTTTCCACTATGAGGGTGGATGTGTGCAGCACTGAGACACTCAAGTGCTTGAAAGGTAAAGCCCTGAGGGCACTGAAGGTGTTGTGGGAGCTCCTCAGTTCTGTCAAGATGGGAAATGCCAGAATTTATGTCTGGAAAATGCCAGAATTTCAGAGTGATGTTAAGAATTCAGCAATCAGGAGCCAAAAATCTTGGTTAGGTGGAATTTCTGTGGAAACTTTTCAGGTGCAGAGCTCAGACCAAGCAAATGACTGTCTGAAAACCAAAACTCTGCCAGAAACCAGGCCCTGGTCATCCCTTGCCAGATCCCAGGGTGGTTTGGGATTGTGCAGCTCCACTGTCCCAGTATCCTGGGTGCTGCCATTGAGGCCACACTTGTGTGGTTTGCCTCATTTCCATGGTGTGTTCATCTCCCTGCAGATAAAACAGGAGGGAAGAAGTTCTCCAAGGAGTTTGAAGAAGCAAGTTCAAAGCTGGAGGAATTTGTCAATGGTTTGGACAAGCAAGTGAAGAACGGCCCCTCGCTCACCGAGGCGCTGGAGAACGCCGGCATCTTCTACGAGGCACAGTACAAAGAAGTCAAGGTGGTGGCAAATGTAAGTGTGACTTTTCTGGATCCTCCACAGGTGGAACAGCACCTCAGAGCCTGGAAAATACCTCATCTCTTTATTCCCAAATTAAAAAGTTTGTGGGGTTGGTTTAAGCAAAGAGGTTTCCAAAGAGGTTTTGGTTAAGATAAGGATATGCTCTCAAAATGCAGCAGTTTGAAGCTCAGTTTGTGTGTGTTGCTGGAATGTTGGATACACTCTAGATTCTTAAACAGGGCAAAATTACAGTCAGTGTGACAAATCCTCAATTCTGGAAACTTGGGATTTATGTGAGAATTAGACGAGCAAAAAAAGGACAGTAGTAAAATGTTAGAAAAACAACCAGCACCCTCCAGAACCTGCCAAAAGCCCCAGATGGGCTGAACACATTTGTTAAAGTATGGGGGGGTTATGAAAATTGTTTTAATTCTGTGGAAAAAGGTTTTATCCTCCCCGCTTTTTGTGGTTGTTGCCCTGTGAGTCCCATGGAGAAGCTGAGTTCTTACCACTGCAGGGTCCAGGGGTTTGGAATTGGTTTTCTCAGGCTTTGTGTTGCTTCCTTAAGGAAGTGACTGAGGCATGAAAGATCCCCAGTCCAGTATCCTTCCTTCCTTAGGCCTATAAAACATTTGCTAACCGAGTGAGCAACCTGAAGAAAAAGCTGGACCAGCTGAAGGCAACCCTTCCTGATCCCGAGGAGTCTCCTGTCCCTTCTCCCAGCATGGATGCTCCATCTCCAACGGGCTCTGAGTCCCCTTTCCAGGGCATGGGGGAGGAGAACAGCACCCGCTCTCCAGCAGCTGGAGGACGCAAGATGGTTTCTCCAGAGCCTGCAACAGATAATCGGGATGTGGAAGACATGGAGCTCTCTGATGTGGAGGATGACACGTCTAAAATCATTGGTATGTGATTGTGCTGTGGGAATTAAAGGAGAAACCAGTCTTTTCCAGCTTCATTTGGGATGTGGAGGAGGCACAAAGCTGGGGTTTGAATCTCCTGGCAGGGAAGTCCCAGTTCCACTGTGATCACTTCCATCTCCCAAAACACTTGTCAAAGATGTTTTTACATCTGTGGGAATCACCATTGATGTTCCCTGAGTCTTTTTGAAGGGACTGAGTGACCTTTCTGCTTTTGTTTTCCCCTCTCTGCTGCAGTGGAGGAGAGGAAGGACAAACAGGCTGCTCCAGCCCCGGCCCCTGCCAGGGCTGAGAGTGTCCCCA
>NW_005054618.1:208682-210587 GCF_000277835.1 Geospiza fortis
GTGGCCACACCAGCCCCAGCCCCTCCAACACCCCCAGCTCCAAAGGTGGTGAGCACAGCTCCCATCCCTCTGGCACCAGCACTTGCCTTACCCAACCTGGCCAACGTGGACCTGGCCAAGATCAGCTCCATCCTGAGCAGTTTGACGTCGGTGATGAAGAGCACAGGTGAGTGCTGAGCCGGGCTGTGGGCACTAACGGAGCTGGGTGATCATTTAAACCTTTAATTATCTCAAAATAAACATGAGGGAGTTACTGCTCTCAGAGGTCTGGTTGTGCCTGTGGGGGAACCTGAGTCACATGTGTTGCCAGAGCAGCTCAGGTGAGTGGTTTGTGCTCCTGCCCCAGGTGTGAGTCCTGCCTCGAGACCTTCGCCTGGGACCCCGACCAGCCCCTCAGCTCTCACCAGTGGCCTGAAGACTCCTGTCCTGGGAACCCCATCTGCTCCTTCGAATCCATTAGCAAATATTCTCTCCAAAGTTGAGATAACTCCAGAAAGCATTTTGTCAGCTCTCTCCAAAACCCAGACTCAGACAGCGCCAGCGCTGCAAGGTACTGGGGTGGGTGCTGGGGAAGGAGGGCTGGCAGGTGTGTGAGGGCAGTGGCCAGGCTGAAACGTGCTGCTCTGCTTGTCCTAAAGTGAGAACAGAGGAAGGAGAACGTTACTGGAATGTTTTACGCCTCTGGCACGTGTGGATGGTCTTTCTCAGGTAGCTCAGGTGTCACGGACCAGTGAGATTTGTCACTTCCCTGTACTTCCTGCTTGTGCTGTGGCTGAATCACACGTATCTGGAACATTCCCTGAACAGGACAGGAGACCAAGAGGTTCTGCTCCTGCTCTGGCACCTTGCCAGGGTCACCTGGCCAGCAGGGCAGGTTTCCCCACTCCTGGCTGCAGACCAGGATGAGTTCTCACCCACCTGACTCGATGGTGTAATTTATATTTGTACATCAATCCAAGCCTCTGGCAGAATGTTGCACCTCACTGGGTGCAGCAAAATCCAGTCCTCTTTGTGGCTGGAGACTGGGGGGGTGTAAAGTGCCAACTTAGGAGGTTTGGGGTGATTTGCCCCTGCCCTCAGTACCTGATGCAGCAGTTCTGTTTTCCAGGGCTGTCGTCCTTGCTGCAGAGCGTGGCTGGAAGCACCGTTCAGTCAGGAGAACCTGCCTCCCAGAGCACCTCGGCATCGCCAGCCAACACAACCGTGCCGTGCTTGAAGGGAAGGAATGTTCCTTCCAATCCACAGTCCTTTATAGCCAAAAGTTTTGGTTATTCTCCAAACTCAACCACCGCAGAGGTTTCCTCCACTTCAGTCAATAAGGCTCCCGTTGGACATACCCCAGCACTGTCAAGCTCTGGTTTTAAGCCACCAACTAATTCCCTGGGATTTTCCAGTTCCCACCCTACCAGTCCTTCCTCCCTTTTGCCAACAGAAACCTCACTGGGTCAATCCTCCGAAATTTCAAAAGCCAAGCTGGAATCAGAACCCCCTTCTCCCAGCTTGGAGATGAAGATACACAATTTCCTGAAGGGAAATCCTGGCTTCAGTGGCCTGAACTTGAATATTCCCATCCTCAGCAGCTTGGGGTCCAGCATGGCAACGGAGAGTCACAGCTCTGACTTCCAGCGTGGTCCCACCAGCACTTCCATGGACAATGTGGACGGGACACCAGTGCGTGATGAGCGCAGCGGGACGCCCACCCAGGACGAGATGATGGACAAGCCAACGTCGAGCAACGTCGACACAATCTCCCTGCTGTCAAAAATCATGAGCCCCGGTTCTTCAACTCCCAGCAGCACGAGGTCTCCTCTGCAGGGCCGGGATGAGGGATATTCCCAAGAACTTCCCAGTTCTGTGCACGGCTACCGGCCCTTCGGCCTTGGCAGGGAGCCCCCAGCCAGCCTG
>NW_005054618.1:210597-211213 GCF_000277835.1 Geospiza fortis
CCAGCCTGTACAAGCCACCTGTGGACAGCAGGGAGATGCCCTCCTCCTTGATGGACTCCTCCCAGGAGAAGTTTTACCCAGATACATCTTTCCAAGAAGACGAGGATTACCGTGACTTCGACTACTCCGGGCCGCCGCCCTCGGCCATGTTGAACCTGGAGAAGAAGCCGGTCAAGTCTATCCTGAAATCGAGTAAACTCCCCGATTCTGCAGAGTACCAGCCAGTGCTGTCCAGCTATGGGCAGCGGTCGCAGGAGTTTGGTGTGAAGCCATCCTTCCCCCCGGCCATGAGGTCCATCCTGGATCAGAGCGAGAGCTGCGACCCTCTGGCCTCATCGCCAGGGATGTTTGGGAGCTACGGCCGCAGGGGGAAGGACTCGGCCTCGGACGGGTCCCCGTCACCCAGCAAGAACGACGTGTTCTTCACACCAGACTCCAACCACAGCAGCCTGCCCAAGCCCGGCCTCCCGCAGAAGCAATACTCGGACTCGCCCCACGCGCTTCCCCACCGCTCCTCGCTCTTCTCTCCCCAGAACGCCCTTCCCAGCCCCGCCAGCCGAGCGCCCGCGGCGGGCGGGGACAAACCCCTGGGTTCCTCCATCTCCGCCACCTCCAC
>NW_005054618.1:212462-213342 GCF_000277835.1 Geospiza fortis
TCCCCCCACCCCCAGCATTGGGTGAGAAAAAAAAAACAAGACACAAAACCGATGTTTTAACGAGAAGAAGCCACGTTGCTGTTAAATAAAACCTTCAGTAGTAGTTGAAAGAGTTAAGACAAAAAAAAAAAATTAAAAAAAAGGAAAAACTCTGAAAGCTTCGAGAGGAGCGCTGAGTGGTGTTGGGGTGTTGGTTTCCAGCCGATCCCCAAATTGCTGCTGCAGGGAGGGGACGGACCCCCCTGTTCCTCCTGTCTGCCAAAAGCACCAAAACAAGGCAAAAAAAGGGTCGAGGAACCCACCCAAACCCACCTTGGAGCTCCATGGGACTGGCAGCAAGAAGGCCCAAGCCTGTCCGCCCTGCTTGGGAAGACTGTGGTTGGGTTTGGGTTCATTTGGGGATCTTTGGATTTTTTGTTTTGTTTCGTTTTTCCCCCCGGGATCACTGTTGACTTTCTACGTGTGTGTATATAGCAATCACTTTTTAATTCCCTCCGGGATCGTTCACCACACGCAGCCGGAGCCCGGCGGGGGCTCAGAGGGGTCCCCCCCTTACACCCAGAGCCGCCCGCGCGGCTTTTATATGAAGTTGGGATTTTACTTGATTTTATTTTAATTATTTTTTTGTTGGTTTTTAGTTGCCTCCATCGTACCTGTTTGATACCGGTGTGGGCTTCAGGATCTGCATAAAAACTACCAAACAACCCTTGGCGGGTCCGTTCTTTCTCGCGTTCACCCCCGGTTTGAGGGGTCCGTGCGGCTCCTCCCCCTTCCCCCCCTGCGCCCTCCATGGTTCCGTCCTGCGTGCGGCGCTCCCGCACGGGCGGGCGAATCCAACGCGACTTCCGTGGGGGGGGGGTTGCGGAGGCCCGTCCCCGGT
>NW_005054618.1:213898-215258 GCF_000277835.1 Geospiza fortis
CCGGGCCCCTCAGGGTGTTTGTAGGGTCCGCAGTGTCCCCGTGGTGTCCCCATGATCCCCACGAGGTTCACAGGCTCTCCACAATGTCCCTGTGGTCCCCACAACGTTCCTGGGGTTCCTACTGTGTCCCCATGGTCCCCATAATCCCCACAGAGTCCCTACAAGGTTCACAGGCTCTCCACAATGTCCCTGTGGTCCCCACAACGTTCCTGGGGTTCCTGCTGTGTCCCCATGTTCCCCATGCTCCCCACAGAGCCCCCACCGGGTCCCCACAGCGTCTCCACGGTGTCTCTGGTGTCCCTGTAGGGCTGGCCTGGCCGAGGTGGCCTTGGTGGCCCGGGTGAACGGGACCCTCCAGGACCTGGACCGGCCTCTGGAAGGTGACACCGACCTGGAGCTGCTCGACTTCTCCACGCCCGAGGGGCGGGAGGTGAGCCCGAGGTCCTGGGGGGGCTGAACCTGCACCTCGCTCCCCTCACAGCCCCCGTGTCCCCAATGTCCCCCCAGGCTTTCTGGCGCTCCAGTGCCTGAGCCCTGGGGGCAGTGGCAGAGCAGATTTTCGGGGCGACGCTTTGCAGCAGCCAGGCCACCGAGGATGGCTTCTTCTGCGACGTGCACATGGGCAGCAGGTAGGGCTGGGCAGGTGCTGCAGGGTCCCTGGGGTGTCCCCAGCGTGTCCCCAGCGTGTCCCCAACGTGTCCCCAGGACGGTGCAGAGCGCGGAGCTGCCGGTGCTGGAGGAGGCCTGTGCCACGTTCGCCCGTGCCCGGCACCGCTTCGAGCGCCTCGAGGCCACCCGCCAGCAGCTGGCTGAGCTGCTCAAGGTGTGTCCCCCTCCCCAGAGTGTCGTGGCAGGCCAGCCTGGGGACATTGGGACCCTCAGTGTCACCCCTCTAATGTCACCAAGCCCCCCGTCACCCACCTCACTGTCCCTCCCCAGCACAACTCCTTCCAGCTGCAGCAGCTTGAGGAGGTGACATCCCCCACGGCCACGGTGTACAGGTGAGCACAAGGGGCCGTGGGGTGGCCCTGTGTCACCTCAGCTGTCCCCACATCCCTCTGTTCCTCCCTCAGCTGTGTCCCCCTGCTCCAGCTGTGCCACGGGCCCCTCCTGCGGCACACGGGGCTGATCGGAGCCCTGCGGGTGCTCACGGTGGGTGTCGGGTGAGGGTCCCTGTGCCCTGCCCTGCTCTTGGATGTGGTCCCTGCTGCCCCTCTGATGTCCCCCTGTGCCCACAGAGCTCGGCTGCGCTCTGGGGGGGAGCTGGGGGTCAGTCACTGCAGCGCGTGGCCGCCGTGGCCTTCCCCAGTGCCCAGGAGCTGGAGCAGTGGCAGAGGGGGCAGGGGGGGGGGGGCCCGCG
>NW_005054618.1:215613-216880 GCF_000277835.1 Geospiza fortis
CCCCGCGGCGCCCGCGTCTACAACACCCTCGTGGAGTTTATCCGGGTACGACCCCCATCATCTCCTTGTCACCCCACCCCATCCAGGCACTGCTGTGCCCCCACAGACCCCACTGCACCCCATCCCCTCACACCCAGACCCCTCTGCCCACCCTGCACCCCACAGCTCTCACCCTCCCAGTCCCTGCAGCCCCCCATGCCCCCTGCTGTGGGGCTGAGCTGATGTCCTGCCCTGTCCCTGTCCCCGCAGAGCGAGTACCGGGCCCGGGGTTTCAGCGAGGTGGTGACCCCCAACCTGTTCAGCCCCCGGCTCTGGGAGCTCTCGGGGCACTGGCAGCACTACAGCCCCCACATCTTCTCTGTCCCTGCCGCCCCTGAGACCCTCTCCCTCAAACCCATGAACTGCCCGGCCCACTGGTGAGTCAGGCGGCCCTGGGGTGCCTGGGGCGGGCTCCTGGGGGCAGCCTGGCTGTCTGTCTGTCCGTCCCCAGCCTGATGTTCGCCCACCGGCCGCGCTCCTGGCGGGAGCTGCCCCTGCGCCTGGCGGATTTCGGGGTCCTGCACCGCAACGAACCCCCCGGCACCCTGACGGGGCTCACGCGGGTCCGGCGCTTCCAGCAGGATGATGCTCACATTTTCTGCACCCTGGAGCAGGTGTCTGTCCCCCTGACCCCTCCCTGTCCCCCCCAGAATGTGTCACCTGCCCTCCCTGACCCCCCCTTTCCCAGCTGGAGAGCGAGATCGATTCCTCCCTGGATTTCATCCGCACCGTTTACGCCGTCCTGGGCTTCTCCTTCCGCCTGGCCCTGGCCACGCGTCCCGAGGGATTCCTGGGGGACCCTGAAACTTGGGATCGTGCTGAGCAGGTGGGATGATGCCCCCACTGTGTGGTACCCCCTGCTCTGTGCCCCCCTGACCCTCCCAACCCACCCCTGCAGCAGCTGGAGCGGAGCCTGAAGAATTTCGGGCAGCCCTGGGAGCTGAGTCCGGGGGATGGAGCCTTTTATGGGCCCAAGGTGAGGAATTTGGGGAGGGGGGATCCCCAAAGGGGACAAACCAGGACCCTTCTGGAACCTCTTGATTCCCACCAGATCGATATCCGGATCAGGGATGCTCTGGGGAGGCACCATCAGTGTGGCACCATCCAGCTGGATTTCCAGATGCCTGAGAGATTTGAGCTGGAATATGCCAGGTATTGGGACAGGATTGGGGGATTTGTGGGGGCCAGGATTGGGCTGGATTTTTGTGGGGGGATCAGGGTTGGGGAT
>NW_005054618.1:217008-217782 GCF_000277835.1 Geospiza fortis
GCGCATGGGGGCCGTGCTGGCCGAGAGCTACGGCGGGAGATGGTGAGGGGGGACCCCAAAACCTCCCCACAGCTCACCCCAGTCCCTCAGACAGCCCCCTGTCCTGGGGACACAACCCCCCAGTTCCCAGGAACACCCCCAGTTGTCTGGGTCCCCTCAATCCCCAGTGTCACCCCTGTCCCATCCTGGGACGGACACTCCCCAGTTTTGGGGACACTCAGTCCCCAGGACACTCTCTGCATCCCCGAGATACCTCCATCTTTGGGGTTCCTCCATCCTGGGGGCACCCCTGCAACCCTTGGGGCACCCCCTCCTTGTGTGTCACCCCCAGTGACCCCTGGTGCCCCCCAGGCCGCTCTGGCTGTCCCCACTGCAGGCCATGGTCATCCCACAGACCCCCGAGGTCGAGGACTATGCCCGGGAGGTGAGTATGTGAGCCCCCTGTGCTTCCCCAGGACCCCCATCCCCTGTGACCCCCCAAACCGTCCCTCCGTGCCCCCCACTGACTCTGGGGGTGCAGGTGCAGGCAGTGCTGAGGAGGGGGGGCCTCCTGGCTGACCTGGATGGGGACCCCGGGACCACCCTGGCACGGAAGATCCGCCGGGCCCAGCTCGCCCATTACAACTTCCAGTTGGGTAAGGGTGGGGCAGAGCCCCAGGACCCCCCTGGGACCCCCTTGGATCCCCCCAGGACTGGCTGGACACCCCCATCCACATCCTGGGTGCTGCTGGGGAGGGAAACTGAATCCCCCGGGAGGCCCCCCCAGGAAGCTGG
>NW_005054618.1:218080-218728 GCF_000277835.1 Geospiza fortis
CCCGGGTGCTGCAGCGGCTGCAGGAGCTCAGGGACGGCCGCGTTCCCGACGCCGAGCAGCGCTTCTGACCCCCCCACCAACTCTTATCAGGGGGCCCCGGGACCCCCCCAACTCAATAAATTCTGGGAAATGTGCTGGATGTTGTGGGAGCTGAGACTGGGGCGCCTCTCGGTGCTGGGGTGCTTGAACCTCCCCTGAACACCTGGGGCTCCTTCCCGAACTCTGAGTCCCTTCCCCGCACACCTGGATCCTCTTCCTGGACACCTGAGATCCCCCACAGAGATTTGGGGCCCCTTCCCGAACTCTGGGTCCCTTTCCCGCACACCTGGATCCTCTTCTCGACCTCCTGGGTCCCACCTGGGTCACCTGGGGGACAGGACCCCCCCCCAAAACACCTGGAAATCCTCCCCACATCCTGCCCGGGTTGCGATTGCCGGCTTTTCATTCCCGATTTTCCATTCCCACCTTCCCTCTCCCGAGCTGCCCCCGGCACTTCTGGGTCCTTCCAGCCGGGATTTCCCCCCCCGCCCACGCGTCGGGGAAAGTGGGGGGGTTGCGCAAAGGCCGAGTCACGGAGCCGCAGCCGCCGTTGGGCAATCGCGGGGGGGGGCACGGGGGTGTCCCCCCCACCCCCCCCCACACACCACA
>NW_005054618.1:219253-220232 GCF_000277835.1 Geospiza fortis
GTCCCCGCGGCCCCCGCCCAGGGCCCCCTGCACAACTGGGGCCTCCCGAACACCTGGGGCCCCTTCCTGAATTCTGGGTCCCTTCCCGAACACCTGAGATCCCTCACAGAGATTTTTGGGGGCCTTCCCGAATTCTGGGTCCCTTCCTGAATTCTGGATTCCCTTTCTGAACACCTGAGATCCCTCACAGAGATTTGGGGGCCCCTTCCCGAATTCTGGGTCCCTTCCCCGGACACCTGGATCCCCTTCCCGACCTCCTGGGTCCCACCTGGGACACCTGAGCTCCTGCCCAGGTGTTTGGGACGCCTCCAGGGACAGCTGGGTCCCCACCCCGGATGTCGGGGCTGCCGCCCACCTACCTGGATCCCTCCCAAATGCCTGGAGGAGCCTGTCCCGAACACCTGCGGCCCTCCTGGGTGCCTGGGTCCCCTTCTCCAGCTCCTGGGGCCCCTCCTGAACACCTGGGACCCCCTCCCCATTATGGGGCTCCAAGCCCATGGATGTGGGGGGGTCCCAGCTGGCTGTTCCATGGGTGGGGGGATGGAGGGGGTGACCCTGCTGACCCCCCCTGTGTCCCCCATCGGTGACAGCGCTGGCCTCGGGGCATCTGCAGCAGGTGGTGCAGGAGAGCCTGGACCTGCGACCCCCCAACATCAAACAAGGTGAGGGGAGGGACCCCCGGGGGTGGGGGCACAAAGGGGGACGCCCAGGACTGGGGACAGAGGGATGCTCACGGGTGGGGACACGGATGGAGGGGACACGGGGGGGTGGAGGGACACGCTGATGGAGGAGAAGGGGGACTTGGATGGGGGGAACACGGGGTGGAGGGTCACGGGCACAGTGAGGGCTGGGCACAGCAGTGGCACCATAGGGACCGAATGGGCAGAGAGTGGCACACAGGGACGAGTGCAGCGCCCTGTGCCCACCCCGCTCCCTTCTCCAGTGCTGCAGCAGGAGCAGCACCTCGAGGTGCCCCCCC
>NW_005054618.1:220881-221359 GCF_000277835.1 Geospiza fortis
AATGGGACACTGTGGGGACGGGGACACTGTGGGGAGAGGGGACAGTGTGGGGAGGGGGACACTGAGGGGATGAGGACACCGCAGGCATGGTGGGACACCGTAAGGGACACGGGGACATTGCTGGAGGGGAAGACACCGGGGCAGGTGTGACGCGGGGACATCGTGGGGACAATGCCAGGAGAGGGGACCGTGAGGACACTGCGGCGGGAGGGACACGGGGTGACACCGAGGGGACAGTGCTCCGCAGTGGACGGACGTGCTGGACGGGTTCTGCACGGATGAGTTCGGCGTGAAGACGCGGCAGTTCCACTGCTGCCGCCGCCACGGGGCCGCGCGGCGCCGCTGCTTCGCCCAGGAGACCCCGGCCCCCACCTGGGCCCCCGTCCCCACCTGGGACCCCAACGTCGCCTGGGACTTGGTCAGCGAGCCCCCCTTTCCTCCCGGCGAGCCCACGACCACCAACATCGGCAACATCTGC
>NW_005054618.1:221564-222387 GCF_000277835.1 Geospiza fortis
GGCTGGGACGGAGGGTGGCGGTGCTGAAGGGCTCGGGGGGTCCCAGGTGTCTGGGAGGGTCTCAGGTGTCAAAGGATTGGGGGGGCGCAGGTACCCGGGAAAAGGAGCCGGGGGTTTGGGAAAAGGGACCCAAGTGTTTGGGAAAAGGGATCCAGGTGTTTGGGAATGAGACCCAGATGTTTGAGAAAGGGACCGAGGTGTTTGGGAATGAGACCGAGGTGTTTGAGAAAGGGACCGAGGTGTTTGGGAAAGGGACTCAGGTGTTTGGAAAAGGACTGAGGTGTTTAGGAAAAGAGACTGAGGTGTTTAGGAAAAGGAACCGAGGTGTTTGGGAAAGGGACTCAGGTGTTTGGAGAAGGACTGAGGTGTTTAGGAAAAGGGACAGAGGTGTTTGAGAAAGGGACAGAGGTGTTTGGGAAAGGGACTCAGGTGTTTGGAAAAGGACTGAGGTGTTTGGAAAAGGACTGAGGTGTTTGGGCTGGCACTCCGGTATCCGGGGAGGGGCCCTCGGTGTCCCGGCAATGACCCATGTGCCCGGAGCGTGACCCAGCCACTCAGAGGCCGGGAAGGCTCCCAGGTATCCGGGAAGGTGACAAACGTGTCGGGGAGGGGCCCCGGCATCCGGGGAGGGGACGGAAATGTCCCGGGGATGACCCGGGCGTTCCGGGCTCGGGGGTCCCAATGTCCCTGACCCTCAGCTCCTCCTCCGCAGTGGCTGAAGGGGCTGAATCGGTTCTGCCGGGAAGAATCAGCGGTGAAGACGGCGCAGCACCGGTGCTGCCAGCGGGGGGGTCCCAAGGCCCGGGGTCGCTGCTTCGCCGCC
>NW_005054618.1:222842-226222 GCF_000277835.1 Geospiza fortis
ATGCCGGCTGCGTGCTGCCCGCTGCCCCACGAGGAGCGCGGCGCCTGTGCCCGGGAGCAGGTGAGTGACCGAGGGGGTCAGGGGCGCTGGGGGACCCCCCAAAACCGCCCTGACCCCCCCATCCCCATTGCCCACAGCTGTCCCAGGGCATCGCCACGCTCTGTGCCACCCCTGGGGACGCCTGGAGGGACCCTCAGGGCTGCTGCTCGTGGGAGGAGCCCGAGCGGCGACGCTGCTTTGACAACGCCTACCTGAGCCAGGTGACCCTGGGGGCCGCCCTGGCGCCCCCGCCCCCCGGCTCCGAGGAGTGAATCCTTCCCGGCAGGAAGGAACAATAAAGATGCTGCGGTGTCACCTCTGAGTGACCCTTTTTTCCGCCTTTGGGGACTTCCTTATGCCTCACTGTCTCCATTGTTTTAGGCCCCCCCACCCCCGGGCCTCAGTGTCCCCCCGCGGGGCCCCGTTCCGGGGTGTGGCGGGGTGTGGGTGGATATTGGGGTGTTTGCACTCCTGGGGTGTGTCAGGCCTGCTGTGATACCTGTGTTTGGTTTTGGGGTGTGCTGTGGTCACCACGCTCAGCCACACGGGGCACACACATGGCCTCGTGCCCCCCCAGGGGTCTCTGTGCACCTCTTCCCACAGTGGCATTGTCACTTGTGTCCCCCCTCCATGGCCACAATCCCAGGAGGTCCCCAAATTCCCCATGGTGCCCCCCCAGCCATGGCTGACAGTCCCTGGGGAGTGTTTGGGAGATTCTGATGGGGCTGGGGGTGTCCTGTGGGTCCATCCATCCATCTGTCCTTCCCTGTGTCCTTCCTAGAACCGCCCCCCTCCCCAGATACTCCATCCATCCATCCATCCATCCATCTAAAGATTCCCCAGCAGCTTCTTCTCACCCTGTTCTGCCTCACATGGGATTCCTTCCCCCTTTGGGAAAAGGAAGAATTTTTCTCATCCCTGAGGCTTTTTCCCAGTACAAAGCAAACCAGTCCAAGCCTTATTCCCAATTTTAGTTGAAAAATAAAGTCAAGATCACTCTCAGCAGCCTCCACTGGGATACAGGGTGGAGGGAGAGGGATTTTTGTTCTCCATTGGGAATATTCCACCTCCACCCCAGTGCTCCTGAGGCAGAGGCTGGTGTGGAACCTGGTTCCTGAAGCATGTCTGGGTGGATTGGCCTCCACCGATCACGGGAAGGCAGAAACCATCATGGCAAAGTGTGGAAAACAGAGTTGAGGGGACTCATCCTCCATTCCCTGCCAGTGAATTTCCCTTTCCCAGGGGAAATTTCTCACACAAAGAATTCCCCCCCGGAGCACCGTCATCTTTGAGGCTGGGAGGGAAGAGGCCAAGCTGGAGGGCAGGGCAGTGGGTAGGGAAGGGCTGGGTGGGGTTGTCACATCTTGGGGAAGCTGGCCAGGTTGGCCACACCGCAGGCATTGTTCATGTTGCGGGCCAGGAGGACGTAGCCCTTGTTGCCCCATTCCTCGCCCCAGCTGCAGGGTTGGAAAAGCAAAACCTGAGCTTCTGGAAGAGCCCCAACCACCTGCAATTCCCAAACCATCCCAAGCCCTGTACCTGTTCTTGATGATCCAGTGCTTGGTGCCTTTCTGTGCCCCGTAGCCCACGGCCAGCACGGCGTGGTTGATGTTCTCAGCGTTGCAGCTCTCGTCGTAGTACACGCCTTGGGGACACAGCCGGCGTCACCAGGAGTGCCTCAGCTCCCTGAGCAGCCCCCTGAGCTCCCCCCAGCCCCTCACCTCGGCTGTAGAACTGGAAGGAGGGCAGGCTGGCATCGATGCCCACGGAGATGGGCCCGATCCTGGCCACCGCCCTCTTCAAAGCCTTCTCGTTGCCCTCGGGGATCTCGCGGTAGCCACGGCACTTGGCCGCCTTCCCCGTGGGGCTGTACATGCAGCTCTCGTCCTGTGAGGGGCCAGGAAGGTCAGGTGAGGTGGGGATGGGAGGGATGGAGTGGGATTTGGGGCTGGCACCCCTCACACCTGGCCAATGTAGGGGTAGGAGTCCTCGGAGTCGATGCCGCGGTTCTGGCGGACGTACTCGAAGGCGTTGGTCATGTAGCCACCACCGCAGCCATCGTTGTTGGCCACGCAGTCCACCAGGTTCTGGGGGCTGAGGGACAGCAGTTTGCCTGTTTTCCTCTTCAGCTGCCCCTCCAGGGCACCCACCGAGCTGAAAGCCCAGCACGAGCCACACTGGCCCTGTGGGGACACAATGGGTGACACCGAGGTGACATTAGGGTGACACTAGGGTGACACTGAGGGCACACCCATCTCACCTGGTTCTTCACAGGGGTCACGTAGCCTTTCTTACGCCAGTCCATGGCAGCCGGGGCTCTCTCACTCCAGTCGGGGACAAAGAGTGTCTCGTTGTGGCGTTGGTGACCTCGGGGCACCTTCAGCCCTGTCATTGTCCTCACCACCTCCTCGCTGGTCTGCGGAAGGAACCCCGGTGGGTGGGAGCACCCAGAGGTGCTCAGCCCCCCCTCTGTCCCCTGCCAGGGACACCCACCATGTCACCCAGGTGGTTCATGGCCAGCTCGAAGGTGTGGACGCCCAGGGAGTGCTCCAGGTTGTGGGTGTTGATGTATTTGAGGTTCTTCTCCCAAATCAGCCTCCGCGTCACCTCGTCCGCCTGTGCCGGGGGGAGATGGTGCTGGGACGGGGGTCCTGCTTGTGCCCCCCACCCTTAGGACATCCTTGTGCCCCAGCACCCCACCCTGGGGATGTCCCTGGGGGTCCCAAGCCCCATTTCCCCCATACCTGGCCGTTGTACTGCTTGTGGTGGGTTTTTTTCCACAGCTCCCACTGCGCGTCCAGTTCCCGCTCCGGGTGCAGCTGGGCCAGAGCTGCAGGGACCAGCAGGGCCAGAAGCACGGGCCACCACATCCTGGGGACAGCCTGAGCGCTGGGGGGGGGGCACAGTTTGGGGCTGGGACCCCCTGCACCCCCTGATTTAGGATTGGGACCCCCTGCACACCCTGATTTGGGGCTGGGACCCCCTGGCTGGGGGCTGGGACCCCTTCCTCCCTCGATTTGGAGCCAGGAACCCCTGTACACCCTGATTTGGGGCTGGGACACCCTGAACACCCCACCTTGAGGCCAGAACCCCCTGCACCCCCTGATTTCCGTCTGGGACCCCCTGCACTCCCTGATTTGGGTTTGGGACCTCCTGTCCCCCCTGATTTGGGTTTGGGACCCCTTCCTCCCTCGATTTGGGGCCAGGACACCCCCGCGGGCAGGGCTGGCCGGGCGCCGGCATCACATGAGCCGGCACAGCTGGTTCCCGTTACGGCTCCGGCTCGTTCGGCAGCCCCAGGCCGGGAGGGGAAGTTTTGGGATGCAGAGGATGCGGGGGGA
>NW_005054618.1:226698-236663 GCF_000277835.1 Geospiza fortis
TTCTCCTGTCCCCGGGACCTTCTCCTGTCCCCGGGATGTCCTCCTGTCTGTCCCCGGGACCTTCTCCTGTCCCTGGGACGTTCTCCTGTCCCCAGGACCTTCTCCTGTCCCTGGGATGTCCTCCTGTCTGTCCCCGGGATGTCCTCCTGTCTGTCCCCGGGATGTTCTCCTGTCCCCGGGACCTTCTCCTGTCCCCGGGATGTAATCCTGTCTGTCCCCGGGACGTTCTCCTGTCCCTGGGATGTCCCCCCACCCCAGCATCCTGCCCTGGGACCCTCCTGTCCCAAGGATAATGACCCCAGGGACACTCTCTTGTCCCCACATCCCACCCTGGGGACATCCTGCTGCCCCGGGGGACACCCAGCTTGTCCCCAAGCCCTCCCAGTGTCTAAATCAGATGAGGTTGAGCACCCACTTCCTTCAGCAGCAGCCGGACACAGCAGTTTGGGGACATCATGTGACAGCAGGCACGGAGGACAGGACCCCACCTCTGTCCCCAGTTGTCCCCAACCCGGGCTTGCCCACCCGTGCCCAGTTTGGGGGTCCCTGGTTGGGGGAGGTGGGGCCGGGCGGCGCTTCCTGCAGTGATTGTCACCTCATCACGTGGCACCAGAGCCATCCCAGACATGTCACACTGGGGACAACCACATCACCACCACTGCCACTGTCACCCTCCAGCCATGGGAACAAGGACAGACCATGCCAGGGACCAGGAGGGGACAGAGCAGCACCAAGGTGGGGGTGGGTCACTGTCACCCCTTCCCCACGGGGGTCCCCAAGAGAGGGGCCACCCCCCTGTGACCTCTGTGGGGACACAGAGGGGGCTGAGTCACCCCGGGGCTCCAGGGCAGAATCATCCCCTGGAGCACGAGGCCCTGACGTGGCACTGAGTGAGCGAGAACTGAGGGGACAAACGGGGACAAACTGGGGAGCACGAGGGGTTTGGGGGGCAAAATGAGAGGAGGGAGAAAACAGGGAAAAAAAAAACAGAGAGGGAACAGGAGTTTGGGGGCCAGAACGGGGAGGGGATGGGGATTTAGGGACATTCCTCCAAGAAAGAGGCAGAAATGAGACAAAGGTTGGAAAAAGGGGAAAAATCTCTCGTTGGAAAATCTCTGCTGCCCAGGATGCACCTGGGGCTGGGACACACCTGAGGGGGTTCAGCTCCTGCCTCCCCAGGGAGGATAAAATTCCATCCCAGGACAAACACTGGAGTTCCCAAAGAGGGGGGGACGGGCCCAGCCTGTCCCTGTCCCCCCCACACCCCTGGGAACCCTGTCAGCCCCTCCTCATCCTCCTTCCCAACAGATTTGGCTGCTCCAGCTTCCCAGGATCTGGAAAATTTGGGGGAGGGATACAGCCACAGGACATGGAAGGGCTCAGGGAAATGGGAATTTTCCTCCTCCTCCTTGAAGAACTGAAGGGGAAGGGCCCAGGATGTGATGGGATGCTGGGGAGGAGGTTATTGCTGGGAACAGATTCCCTGGATGTCTTCCAATGGGATGTTCCCACTTATCCGTAGAGAAATTTGGAATAAAATTTAAAAAAAAATCAAAAAAACAATTAAAACAAAACCTTCAAGTCTTAATTTTCCAGAGGGGAAAGGAGAGGGAAAAAGAAACCTTCCTGCTCCACTTACAAGAGGAATCTCTCTGGGTTGGTGACACAAAGGTTTCAGATTTTAGTCAGGAATGACAGCTCTGGAATCAGCTCTTGGAAAAAGGGGGGAGTTTCCCCATTCTTGCCCTCAACCAGCGGAGAGAACACTCACAGCCAGCCTGGGGCTCCCAGAGCCCCCCTCAACATGCAGGGAAAAGGGGGGAACAGCCACATTCCACTCAAAACAAAACCAGGAACACTTGGGATTCTTCCCCAGCTGCTGTTGTGCCAAATTTCCTTCCCAGTCCAACTCTGAAATTCATTTTTCCTGTTGGAATTGAAGCAAGAGGGAATCAAATGGTTCTTCCAGCCCCTGAGGAGAGCAGGGTTGGCCACAAGTTGTTTTTTTTTTTCCCCCATGGAAAAAGCCAGAAGATTCCAAGTCAATGTTTAAAAATTAAAAATTTATATATATAGATATATATATATATATATAAAAAAATTCATTCTGTTCCCTACTTTTCCAGCTCTGCTCTTACTCTCTGTCATTTGGCAACAGGATCATCCCATGGCAGGAATTCTTCTTTAAGGAGGTGAGTGAGCAAATGTAGTGAAAATACACAGTTCCTCAGCAATTCCCTGAAAATTCTCTCAAATCCAGGGATTCTCCTCCATCCAGCTCCAAAACGAGGACAAGGAACTCATCTACATGTGATAAAATTCCATGGAGCAGGTTTTAGCCCAAAAAAAACCTGTTGAAACATCAATTTGTGGCAGCACAGAAACCATCAGCTGGAAAATGGATTCATCCAGAAGAAAGCTACATGGGTAATATTTTTATGGCTTGTTAATTATCCCAAGGGTAACGAGGGGGGTCATGGGTCACACTGATTTCATTGCACAGTTCACAGGAGAGAGAAGATTCCAGAAAAACACAGGAATCTCCACGTGGAGCACACTGGACTGGAGACGCTGTAACAACCCTCCAAAACCAGCCAAAATTCCTCCAAAAAGGAGAAAAACACTGACTTGGGACATGGATTCTTACTCAAGCATCCTCCAGGATTGTGTTTACAGGGATAACACTTGGAAGAGTTCCTTCCAGTATTTAAAAATTCCAATAGTTTTGTGTTTTATAGAAAAAAGTCACGGCAGAGAATGAAATAAAAACAGTCAAAAGCCACCTTAAAAAGTTTGGAAGGGCTGTCTGTGATCCAGACAGGAATCCCTCCCCCAAAAAAATCCACTTGGGAGCAGCTCTGGGGCCTTCAGCCTCGTGGCAGTCAAGTCCTGAAGCTTCCAGAACAATCCCACACGGAGGAGGTGCCCAAACCACCTCGTCCTCCAAGGCCATCCCTCCTCGGAGCTCTGCTTCCAGAAGGTGGGAAGTGTTTATAGACAGTTCCTTCAGAAAAAGACTCAGCTGTTTTCCTTTACACGTGGATATTGTAGAGAGCTTTATGTTGTTTCCCCTAAGGCTTGTTTTATTCAGAAAAAGAAGGGAATATGTTCAACTCTGGGAATTCTTCATTGTTGTAGTTGGGGCCTTGGTCTCCCAACATGGTCAGCATGTCCTGTGAGGATACAAGGAGAGGGTTTAGGATCCAGACTGGAATATCAAGGGAGGTTTAGATTGGAAATTACGGGGGAACAGCTGGGCTCCATCTCAGAGGCTTTTCCAACCTCAGCAATTCCATGGCTCCACGATCATGTGGGTAATTTAATCATGGGTTTGCTGGAACACATACTGTGGACCAACCTGGTTCCTTTCCCAAGAGAACACAGGGTCTGTGTCCAAGGGAAATTTAAGGAGAGCAGCAAATTTAAGCTATAATCACCAACTGCTGGGAAAGCTGGGGTGAGATGATTATGAATTCTTAGGAATTATTCTAATTTCACTAGACTGTAGCTTTTTTTTTTAATTAGAAGGGTTAATCCAACTGGAATTTCCCACTGATCCTGCAACAGACCAAGACACAAAGCCAGTCCTGCCCTCTCCACTTCCAGCTCCATCAGGTTATCCAGGAGTTTGGGACCTCCCCAGCTGATTTGAACCAGAGGGACAAGCTCTGGGTGCTTCAAGACCAGTGGATCCCACCAGATTGGGAGGTTAAAAAGCCCCATCTTACTGGGAAGACCTCAGGCTGGCCGGGCTGGGGCTGCTGCACGTGCTGCTCCCCAGATGCTGGGCCGTGGTGCTGTCCCTGCCACTGTGGCCACATTCCCACGGCGTCGGCGGCGCGGGGCTGGAACGGGGCCGGGGTCTGCGCTGCCTCTGTGGCTGCTGGACAGAGAACACAGGCAGTGAATCATCCCTCCTTTGGGAATGGGGCTTCTCCAGTGCTCTGATGGGATTGGGAAGGGCAGGGCTCTGTGTGGTGCTGCTGCTGGTGACAGGACAGGAATTCCTGCCACAGGAATTCGGGGGTTTGCCATGGGATAGAACAAAGAGACTCCCAAAGGGGTTTTTTTGCTCCCAGTCAGCCTTAAAATGGCTCAAAATTCACCTGCTGGGAGGACCCCAATTACCCCAAGCTGGAAATGATCCACAAGGACCCCAAGTCTAACTCCGTGGTTGGAGGATAATTGAATGTGATCAGTGTCAGCCAAAGCACAGCTTCAACTCTGCTCCCCACATTTAGACACTCCCAAAATCTACCAAAAATGATGGAGAGCACATCCCACCACAGCTGGATGCTCTCAGCTTTCCCCCCAGAGGTGTTTTACCCCCCAAACCCCACTCACTGAAGCCTGTGCCACGGCTGGCCAGGGCTGGGTACGGAGCCGTGGTGGGAGACGCCGTCGATCCCGGTGCTGTCATGGAGCTGAAGGAGGACGGCGTGCCCTGGAATGTCCCCATGCCAAAGGAAGGAGGTCGAGTCTTCACTGTCTGAGATGCCACTTGCTGTAAGAGAGGAAAAACACAGGAGAGGAAGAGGGGGCACGGCTTCACCCCGACCCTCAGCTCAGGGAGGAGTTGCTGGATTAGCCCCACAGGAGGAAGCAGCGCCAGAGAGTGGAAGCAGGATGGTTGCCCATGGAAGAGAAGGGTCTGGAAGGCAGCAGGGACTCAGGGCCTGCAGCTGAGGGTTTGGGCTGTGCTACCTGGGGTGTGAACACCGGCCGTGTCCCTGGAGCCCAGGTGGTCCCGCTGACCTGAGCTGGGCTGGAGTGCCGGGAAATCTGGGGTAGGATCCGGCCGGAGGGTGAGGGCTGCTGCTGCTGGATGATGTTCACTGGAGGGACCATGCTGCTGCTCCTGCAACACAACACGTGTCTGAGGCACTTCCAGGAGGAAGAGGCACCAAATTCTTCTGCTCAAGTCATCGGTGGAGGGAAATGAGCCCAAAAATTGATGGGTAACTGCCCAGTGGTCACCCCTGGAGTGCCCCAAGAATGTGTGGATGTGGCACCTGGGGACAGAGGTTAGTGGCAAACACAGGGTTAACACTCTGACTTGGTGATCCTAGAGGGCCTTTCCAACCTAAATGATTCCATGATTCTACACTGGGAAACAACTGAGAGGGTTGTGGGCACCCAGATCCTGGGCACGTCCAAGGCACAGCAGAGGAAACAGGAATGGGCAGGAGCTGGACAGGTGGAGGCTCACCTGAAGTTCTCAGCAGGCCGTGCAGCAGTGAAGGTGTTTCCCTGGGCAAAGAGGGGAGGGTTGGCTGGCATGGTGCTGGCAGGGATGGCTTTGCTCTCATCTGTGGAGAGAGCACGAGTCATTTTTGGGCTGGGACATCTCAGGAACGGGGAGAGAAGCAGTTGGAAGAGATGTGTATGTGTGAAGGAAGACTCTTTGGTTCCTTCTCCAGAGAATTTTGTTAAATCCTGTTTAATTTGATTTCTTTACCATTTTCTACTGAACTCACATGGAGGTTCTCTGGAGTCAGAGCATCCACTGCAGATTGGGAGCAGGGAGAACTGCTCCACAGGGACAAGCAGGAAAAATGTGACCAGGGCAGGCAGGAGGAGCTGACCTGAGCTGCTGACCCACCTGTGCTGATGCCAGGGAACATCTCCCCGAAGCGTGGGTCCCTCTCCTGGCTGAACAGGCTCTCAGCCTTCTCCAGGGGCTTGCTGTGCTCAGGGCCAGCAGCACTCACGGGCTGGACAGGTACCTGGGGAGGGACACGGAGCTGCTCACACCTCCTAGGGGCTGCTCACACCTCAGCACAGAGGAGGTGAGCACAGGACTCAGCCACTCCTGGGATTCTGATGTGTTTTTTGGGATAGCAGGGCCATTCAGGAATCCCAGTCACATCCCTGGAAGTGTCCAAGTCAGGCTGGACAGGGCTTGAAGCAAAGTTGGTCTGGTGGAAGGTGTCCCTGCCCACAGCAGGAGGTGGGAGTGGATGGGTTTTAAGGTTCCTTCCAACCCAAATTATTCCATGTTTCTAGGATTCCATATGATAAATGTTGGAATTGAGCAACACCCAACAAACACCTTCCCTTCAAACCTCACCTCAACCTGGTGCCACCACCTTTAAACCCCCAGCAAAAGTGTGACTTAAACAGTGCAGGACAATGAACAGGGAGTGCCCAAATCCCTTTGGACTCACCTGTGAGTGCTCATAGCCAGCCAAGCTCTCCCTTCCTGGGCCCACTTCCAGCTCTGCCTGGGCTGGCTGCTGCTGCCTAAAATAGAAAGTGTCTGTGACAGGGGAACACAAGATAATTCCCAAGGGAACAGCTCTGGGTGGTTACACCAGGGATTTGTCAGCCTGGAGGTCCTGGCTGCAGAGAGGGGAATTTGGGAATGAAGGGTGTGTGAGGAAAGCAGGAAATGGAAAAAGGAGCTGAGCTCCTCCTGACCTTGAGGGCAGTGGGGCTGTGCCCATGTCCAGGGGAAGGCTGACACTCTGCCCCAGCTGAGGCCTTGGCATGGAGTTTGCCAGGGCAGGCCGGGACTCCTGGCTCGAGTTCCTTCGAAGCAAACACAGAAAAAAGAGATTGAAAAAGTCCCAACTGGTAGCAAAAGCTGGGTCCTGTGTGTAGCAGGGTGTGGCTGGCTGGGACAAGATGCAAAAACCCCATTTGAGTGAAAGGGTTGAGTGAGTTTCCACCTGGTTTCCTTGAAAGGTGGTGCCATGGAATAGGAGGCTCCCTCCTCCTCCATACTCAGTCTCTGCACACCTCAAACACAACCCACAGACACTGCTGCTCTGCTCTGAACTTCCACAGGGATTTTTGGGTTCTGGATGTGGGAATGGCTGTGTGTGGAATGAAGAAGTTCAAAGAGAGAGTTCTGACATGGGGCAGGAAATCAGGCTTGCAGCAGATTTCAGCTCTGCAGGGAAGCACTGCTACTTTGCCTCATGGCAAAAAAATCCCGGATTTCCCTTTCCCAGGCAATCCAGCCTTCTGGTTGTCTGCTGGAGCTGCCAAGCCTACAGCTCTAGATCACACACAGGCACAACTTCTTGGTCCTTGCAAGGGGTGTGGATCTTCCTCATGGAAAGAGCTTTGACCATTCCCAAAGATGGGAAGGCTGTGACAGCAATCCAAGAGTATTTTAAAGCAGATTTCATTCATTTCAGGCACTGCTGGAGCTGAATTTTGGCAGCTTGCTAAGCCACACAACAAGACAATTCCTGCACCTTGTAGCCCTCCAGTGCCTGGCACAGCCCAGCACAGAATGGGAGCCGGAGGGACTTAGGAACTTCCCCAGGGTTGTGGAAATTGATGGGAAGCTGAGGAGAGGCTGAGGCTGCCCAGCTCTGGGTTATTGTGGACTGAGAGCCCCTCTGCATCACTCACTTGACGTTGGTGTTGGTGCAGATGATGTACTCGATCTCATCCGAGTAGGGGTTCTGGAAGGTGAACGAGCTGGTTCTCATCCACAGCCACTCCCGGTTCTTGGATCGGAAACGGAACATGACTGACAGCACCTGGCCTTTTAACTTCACCACCTAAAAACAAAATGCAATCACATCAGTAGCACCTGATCAAAGGTGGGGAAGAGTAACCTGAGCACGAGTTCCCCCCCCAGACCCCTGTGATGGCCCTTTGCCTCAAACCTGGACCACCACATCTCAGCCTTCCCAAACTGAATGGCACTATTCCCTTGGGACAGCTTGATTCCTAAAGGATCCAGGAGGGGAAGCTAAAATCCCCTTTTTTTTGGCTTCACTCCTCTTATCTCTTTGCACTGGTGAGATGTATGGAAAAGCCTCCAAGAAATGAAACACATGCTGTAGCTTCCCATTCCAACGGTTTGGAGCAATGGATATGAGCAGCTGGTTTTTGGAGTCATGAAACCACAGGGGCAGCCTTACCTGCCCTGCCACCAGTCCAAGGCCCTCAGAAATAACAGTAACGACAACAGGGCAAGAAAACCACCTCCACTGCGGGTTCTGGGCCCTAGAGATGAACCAGGGTTTCAGCCAAGTCAAGCAGGCACTTGGGAGCCACATCCCTGGCCCTAAAAGCCAATTGGACCAGCAGCCAGAGCTGGAGTTAAGACTGGATTCAGGAGTTAAGACATCAGATGCTTCTGTTTCATTTTTGCATTTCATGATATGACTAAATCTGCAACTGTTTGCACAGGAGAATTATCTAAGCTTTGTTTTTCTTCTTGGTTTTCCAGTCAATTTTGTTGCTTTGCAAGCACCAAGACATTCCAGTCTCGGAACGAGCTCCAATCTGAATTCCACCCTGCATGCAAAGGGCAGCTGTGATGCTTTTACCTGTTGAAAACTGTCCCGTAAAAGCTGTTGGTCTTCTGGATGGCAGAAATCCACAATGTCTTTCCCCAAGAGTTCCTATTTTTCAAGGAATTGTGAGAGATTGAGTCAGTTCATCTGGCAGGCAGATTCCATAATTAATCTGTCTTTGGACAGGTAGTTCCTGCTCCTTCCCCCCAAATCCCTGTTACACAACCCAAGCACAAGAGCTGGTGTGCTGTTTTTTAAAAGAAAAGCACAACAGCTGTTGATTAATGTTTGATCTTTAACTCAATTTGAGGCAAAAATGACTTTAATTGACATTTGACATAATCCAGAGACACCCAGCCTTGCCATGATCAAAGCACTTGGAAAAACACATGGAAAAGCAACCAGTGGAGAAGAAACACATGTCTGGGTTAAACCCTGGGCATGGTTTACCAGCTCTGTTGGACAAGCAGAGCCATGATGTAGAAGGAACAGTAAATTTAAAGAGTATTTGTTTTCTTAAAAAGCTCCTCAAGTCCTCACCTGGGGCTGGTAACCCACGGTGGCCACGCACCGGTGGTCGATGAAGGTGAAAATTCCTTCGGTGTTGTGTCGGGAGATGAATTCTGTGGGCTGGCAGACATTGTTCATGTCTGTGCAGTTGGGGGAGCTGGTCACCTGCCAGGAACACAGGGACAGTCACCAACCCTTGCTGGCCCTGAGCTGCCAGCCCTGCACTGGGATTTGTGGCCATCAGGGAATGTTTTCCGACAGAACAGTTTAAATTTGGGGACTACCAGGACAGGGAAATGCTGGAAAAGGGGAACAGGGCACTCACCTGGAGCCTGCCAATGGCCACCAGGCAGAACTTGCTGCCCTGGCCAGCGTCAGGGTCATCATCAGGCAGAGAAACACCTGGGAGGAAAGGGCCAAAAATTCCAGCAAGGTTAGTACAGGAAAAAATTCAGAGGAACGGATGTCAAGACATCTCTCTGTCCTGGTCTGTAACTCAATACTCTTCCCCATGAGGATACTTTGTAAATTAAGGTGTCCACCCCTCCCTTTTTTCACCAGAAGGAATGAAAATCTCTGAATTTCAGCAAAAGCTGCACATCAGACAGTTCAATATTATTTTCATCCTCTGCTGCTTCACCTGCAAAAATTAAGTCAATCTTAAAATAAAAGTCACAGATACATTTGCAAAGCACTTCCTGGCACATTCAGCTTCTGGAATGGCAACTTTAGACCATGTGCTCTTAAACCCAGCCCAGCTGAACACAAGGTGGATTGTTACCTGCTGGGGGCCAGGCTTTGATGTAGCCCGTGCAGTGCACGACGACGTAGTGAGGTTCTCCATCCTTGGCTGCACCTAAACCATTCCTTGGGAGAGAGAAAGAGGTTGTGCTGCAGTGGGGGAAGGTGAGGCAAGGTGTTTAGCTGTGTTATTTATGTGTTGTATATTTATATGTTATTTATGTGTCATTTACCTGCAGCGATTCCTCATGAAGCTCAGGCGATTGACAGCGACTGGATCCACAGAGCTGTTGCCACACCTGCACCGGGGTTAGAAAGGATTTGATCTTTCTTGATCAACATGGAAATAATCTGGACATCTTGAATAAGAAGAATTTCCATCACACAAACCCCTCATTCTGCAGAACTCAAGGGGGGGCCGAAACTAATTGTATCTTCCACAAATAAAAATCT
>NW_005054618.1:236682-248350 GCF_000277835.1 Geospiza fortis
GCCCAAAAAAGCTGAAATAAAAGCATGGAAGGGCTAGGTTTAGGGAGCAAGTTTGGCTTTAGGCTCAGAGATTTCCCCAGGGAATTCCTTCCTACCTCATCCTGCAGATGAAAGATCTCCTGGAGCCCATGCACATCCTCATGGACTGCTGCCCTTCCTTCTTCACAGTCCCCGTCTTCAAATCGAGGATACGACCTAAATAAAAAGAAATAAAAAGGAGATGCTGCTGCACTGGGAGTCCTTCCACCAAGCCAGGTGTGGTGCCAGGTGATGTACTGGGAACTGGCAGGACACGAGTGTCACTGGTGGTACCTTTAGATGCATTCTCGGGGGGGGCTGCAGCATCCTTGGTAGAAAGGCACCAGGGCTTGGTTCCCTCTACAAAGGGAAGGCTTTAATCCAAGTCCTTTGCAGGCTGTCCCAGCCTGCCAGCCCCTCACGTGCCAGCCCTGGTTGCTGTACCTGTGAGGGCGTTCTCAGAGGTGGAGAGCTGCTCCCTGAGCTTGCCCACGTCGTCGGGGTGCACCTGCTCGTACAAGGTGCTGCCGAACCACTCGGACTGAGGCTGGTTCAGCACCGGCGTCACCGAGTCCGACACGTAAACCACGCGCCCCGTCTCGCACGACACGATGAACAGGAAGCCATCGGCTGCCTCCAGGATCAGGTGTTTGAGTTCCTGCAGACACACAGACACCTCTCAACTCATCCCCCTCACCCTGTTTTTTTAAAGTTTTTCTAAGCCTTCTGATGTTTATGTTCTTATAACGAACTTTCTCACACGCTTTACGTAAATAACTGATTGTTTTGCATTCTTTTAGAGAAGAAGAGAAATTTGATAAACTCTTAAGTTTGTCCAGTGTCATTGGACAATCCACTGTCACTTTTAAAAATCTATAAATGTTAGAAGCAGAAATAAAAAATACTCTTTTTTACCTTAAGCTGTGTGTGCACATCATGTTATTTCATACCCTATAACAACACACACCATGTTTGGACTTTTTCTGCCCACTCATCATTTAATTTCCCCCTCTGATTGCTGTAATTCCCAAAAAGCAGCATCAGGCCAAGATTAGAAGCCTTCAGGGACACCTTACTGTGACCTTCCAGGACCTTAAGGCAGCTTAATAAGAACAGGAAGAGGGACTTCTTAGATGGGCAGAGAACTGGTCAGTGAGAAAGTGACGCCTCTCAACTCCACGGCCAAAACACACCCTGGGTTTGGACTTTTTCCCCCACTCACTGTTTAATTTCCCCCCTCTGATTACTGCAATTCCCACAAAGCAGCATCAGGCCGAGATCAGAAGGCTTCAGGGAGACCGCACTGTGACCTTCCAGGACCTTAAGGTGACTTAATAAAAAGAGGGACTTTTTGTATGAGCAGAGACCTGGTCAATGAGAAAGGAGAGGTTGACACCTCTCAACTCCACGGCCAAAACACACCCTGGGTTTGGGCTGCAATTCCCACAAAGCAGCTTCAGGAAGACCTCACTGTGACCTTCCAGGGCCTTAAGGTGACTTAATAAAAAGAGGAAAAGGGATTTTTTGTATGGGCAGAGACCTGGTCAGTGAGAAAGGAGGGTTTGTAGGTGCCATCAGTGGAGGTGTTGCCAGTGCCACGCAGGGATTTCATGTGGGACACGGCCATGCGCAGGATGGTCAGTTTGTCCGGCTTGCGGGCCAGGGCGCTGCACGTGGGCACCATGTCGGACAGCTCCGTGATGTAGGCTGTCATCTTGTTCCTCCTCCTGCGCTCGATCTCGCTGTGGTTCTCCCTGCCAGAGGTCGAGGAGGAGAAAAGGAGAAGGTGAAGCTGCCAGGGGTGGGAGGTTTCTGAGACACACACACACAGACGCCGTCGGGATTAGGATCAAGCCTCACATGCTGGGCGTGCACAGGGAATGTGGAGACAGGGCAAGGAGGAGAAGCTACACCTGGACCTTCCTCGAAGTCACAGCAGCTCCTTGGAACCTGGAGACTCTGAGGACCTGGGCTGGCCTTCCCCAAACACCACACAATGCCGCAGGAAGCCAAAGGAGTTGCTCCCAAAGCGGGGTCACCTCACTGCAGGTGACCTCAACACTGTCCATCTGAGGGTGGATAAGACCCACCAGGTCTGCAGCTAAAATTTGGGCACCTGCTCTTCTGGGCAAGCTGGGCTGGTGGGAGGTGTGGGAAGGAGCTCTAAGGCTCCTTCCAGCCCCAGCCACCCCAGGATTCTGAGTGAGCTGAATTAGCTGGGTCTGACCTTTGGGAAGCCACCTCTCAGTGACACCAAGAGCCCTCTCACCACCACAGCAGGGGAAGCTCCCAAGCAGGTTACACCTCATTTCTGCACACATCATCAAGGCCAACCGAGCTGGGCAGACCAGGAGCAGGCAACACCTGGGTGGTGGCACTGAGACCATTGCTGCCACCTAAAGAGGCTCTTGGTACCCCTTTGGTTCCCATCAGTCCCACAGACCAGAACTTGGTTCTTTTATCCAGGATACACAATTTAACTTGGATCCTAAGGTGAGTTTTCCAAAACAGAGCTTAAAAGCCAGGTTTCCTCTACAGAAGGATGGATCATGTGCAAGGAAGCACATGGTGGGAAGTGAAATGAGATGGAAGTGTTGGAAGGAGCAAGGAAAGGCAGGTGAATAAACAGGATAAATACAAAAATGGAGCATTTATCACTACAAGGTGTGTGCACACATTCAGTGACCTCACCTTTGAGTCAGGCAGATTCTCTATAAACTCACAAGCTCAGGTGTGAAAAACAAAGATCCTTCAACTACAGAAGCTACCAAACATTTCCATTTCACTCTGCCACGAGGAAAGGGTGGGAGAACTGGGATTGCCCATCCTGGGGGACACCTCTGTGCCTTCCTGACCCCCTCAAACATCTCAGCACAGCTCAGTGCAGTCAGCAGAGGCACGCTGGGGGTCAGGTTTTGGTTTAAAGACAGAACTGCCCAAAACTGGCTGAAGTCTGTAAGGTGAAAAATGAAGGGCACAGGTGTCCTCAGGGCTCATTCCTGGATTCCAGGTGACTGTTCTGGTGGTTTTAGGCACAGTCACTCATTAATTACTAATAGAAACTCATTAATTACTAATAGAAACTAATAGAAAATTACTAACAGAAACTCAGGGAAAAATGAAATCCTGTTTCCAGTGACACCACCTTTTCTGGAAGGAAAACACCTGAGCTAACACACATTTTCCTGCCTGTTCTGAGAGTCCAACAGCATTTCCAGGACACAAAACCTTCCCAGATGGACAATTTGGGACCCAGGACAAGAGGAACTGAATTTAGCACAGGTTAGCAAAACTCCAGATGAAAGCAGGAGCCCTACCCTGTGGCCTTTGGTAAAGAAATCCTTTCATGTATTCCCTAAAAAGGTTCTTCCAAGGATGAGGTGTGCCTTTCCTCAATGCCTTTCCCCTCCTAATCCCAATTCCACAGCCATTTCTAGGAGTTTGTTAAATCCTCTGCAGCAGATGAGGGAAGGAGGGGAAAAAAAAAAAAAAGAGAGAGAAGGGATGCCTAGAGAAACATTAAGGAAAGGAAAAACTCTGCTTGTCCATGCTTGAAATCTCCATTCTCCTACCTGGCAAGTCTCTCCTTATCCGCTGAACTCTGCTCATCATCAGACCTAAAAATAAAATTAGCCAGCTAAGCTAAAAATGGAAAAAAAGTTGAAAGAAATGGAAAAAAAAATGGAAAGATGGACTAGGAAACCCAGCCTAGGGACAGGTCTGTTTTGCAGAGGAGCAGTTCCATAAAATAAAACAGTCATTAGTTTCCAACATTCTGCATTCAATTGGTGCCTGATGTGTTGGAGTTTCAAAACATTTTCTGAGACTGTGACCTAGTTCTAATTTGCTTATTTCTAATATTAGAAGGAGTCTGATATTTCTGACATATTTTTGATTTGCTTGACTTCAGAAGGACTCAAACCACTTAAAAAGCTGGAGAATCCCAGCTTGGAATTCCCTGTAACCCTTTGGAAGGTAACAGCAGGACTGCCCCAAATCCAGGGGGCATTTTTGGGCCCCTCCTGGGAAATGGGACATTGATGGGCTGGAATGCATCCAGAGAAGGGAATGGAGTTTAAAATAGCTGTAAAAATCCCATGGGCACAGTCCCAACACTCAGAGATACTGTCAGACACCAAAAACTGATCAAAGCATCCCCTACAATCTCCAGACAACCCCCAATTTGTAGAACTTCTGCGTAATTCCCTCCAAAACACACAAATCCCAGTGTGTGCCAGGAAACTCTGTTCAAGGAAAACTTGTACTAAGCAGGAAATTTGAAATCTCTGCAAGTTTCTTGAGCAGGAGAAAAGAATGAGAGTCCAAGAGCAGAGCTGAAAGGAATGGTGAAAAAGAGGAATGTCATCGTCACACTCAATGAACTGGTCCAAAAATCATCAAGGAGTATTGTGGATCCCTTCAAAGAGAGATGGTTGTGAGAAGGGAGCTGCAGGATCCCTCTCATATTAAGGTTTTTCGGCACAAAAAAGCTTTTAAATCATCAAATTCTTACCTGGCAAATCTCTCTTTATCATTTGGCATCGGGTCATCATCACATCTAGGAGAAGGGGGAGAGGTTAAAGTGTTTGCACTTCCTTCTTTCCCCAAAAATCACAGAAAACAAAGTTTAATAACTGCCACAGAAAAAAGCCTGGGGTTAAAAAGACCAACTTGGCTGTGGGCAGTGCAGGATAATTCACTGATCACCCCAAACATTATGGGTTAACTACTGGCATCACCTCCATGGGGTTTTCCACAGCACATCCCAATCAAGGACGGTGGGACCACACAAAATTTAATCCCATACCAAGAAAAAGACTAAATTGCACTTGGAAGATAAAGACAGCCCAAATCAGGACCTCCATCCGAGGGTTTCTCTTGGAAAATCCTACATTCATCATCCTGAAACCATCCTTAAAGCACAGGAATGCAGGGAATTCTGGAATTGGAGTTATTTGGAGTTTTTATTGGAGTTAACTCCAGTATCTCTGGAGTTATTCAATCCTAAACCACGTAGTGAGGCTACAAATAAGTGACACAAGATATTCCAACTCTTCTGTGCTCCATATGGATCATGAGGAGATCCTCAAAGCCTTGCCAACTCCTCAGGAATAAGGATGTCTCTGGAACTGAAGCATCCTTACAGCAGATGAGGATTAATTAATGTCTGAGGCAGTAACAAAAGCCACAGAGATGGAGGAATATTGCTGAATATTGAGGAACTGGAGCAATTGCCACTGCTTCCAGAGAGGAAAAGCCACAGGAGCAGAGAGATCTTGCTCCAGAGAAAACACACAGACACAGCTACAGGACAGAAACTTCTGGATGCCATGTTCTTCCTCACCTGAGGAATTTACTGTTCCCTTCTCCATCATCATCAAAATCGAGCCTGAAAAACAGAAAAAAAGATAACTGCTAACCAAGTGGTTTCTCCTTTAAGTTACTTTTCTGTCTGTACCCACAGATGATTCCTGAAAGGAAAAATTAAGTAATCCCAATGCAATTTAGTGATCCTCGTGTGAAACAACCAACAAAGTTTGGAAAGGGCTTTTTTTTAGGTGTCTAACAGGAACAGAGCAAGGAAAAACAGTTCCAAAAGAAGAAAACCCACTTGGAGCATCCACTGAATCCCAACTTTCTGTTCCAAAAGCCTGGATCTCCAAGGAGAATCAGGGACCATCAACAGCCTACAGATGGAGCATTCCCAGCTTAAAAGCCTGGATTGGGTGCATTTAAAATTAAAACAAAACAAACCAAACAAAAAAAAAGTGGAAGGTAAAATTTTCCTGGAGTTAAAGTTCAGTTTGTGCAGTGTTTAGGGACAAAACCCCACTTCTGACCAGCTCATGTGGAAGGACAGAAGAGTTTTCACCTTTCCTTCTAGGATGGAAAACTGTGGATGCAGCATGGGAGGAGCTGCAGGGGAGTGGGAGCATCAGCAAATGGGGCTCAAGGAAAGAGTTTGAGAGACTGGGAGGGGTGCAGAGACAGATTTCAGTTTGCTCGAAAATTACGAGACAATTTCTCGTGCCAGAAATCTGGGAACAAGCACTCAACTCCCTTTGAATTTGCAAAGGCATTTTTAGCAAACAAAAAGCCTCCCACAAGCACATTGTGGCTTCCCCCCACCCCTCCCAGGGACAGCACAGCTGCAAAGGTTGGAGTAAGGCCCCAAAAATGAAATTCTCTGTTCCCCCAGGCCTTGCAGCAACTCCTGTCTTGCTCTGAATCCTTGGTGTGTATTTGCTCCTTCTGTGAGGTGCAAAGTTTTTAGTCCCCTCTGAATATATCACTTAATCCCCTCTTTGAGGAGTAAGGACACCATACTTACCGTTCTTTAAGTGTGGTATAAGTAACAAAACAATATCTGTACATACAGATTTTTCAGGATACTGAAAGAAGGGAGACATTTATAGATAAATTGATCAAATTTTCTTGCTGTAAATGAAACCAAACTTCACAAGTGTAAGGCACAGTAAGTGCACATCAAGGTGGACAGAGAGTTAGAATAAATGAAAATTCAAGTATAACCAAGCTCACACAATTCAGCAGTTAAGTCAAAGAGAAATGCAGATTTAACCTATAATTACAAGACAGAACTCTGAAGTATGTTATAAAGCACAGAAATATAGAAATGGTAGCTGACCACAAAGGGAAAGGACTGCACAGAGCCCACCTGAAAGAAGCAGGAAACTTCTCAGAAGCAGCCACAGCTCTTTCTGGAGAACAAAACTTCCTCAAAAAGGCCCTTTTCCCCCAGCCCTCCCTCCTCCCTCACTCACCCAGGCCGTCTCTTGCTGGGTCTCTGAGCTCCTCCAGCCTGAGCTCCCGAGCCGGAGTTCCCGGAGCCAACGGCTGCACCCAGCGAGGAAACATCGGATGCCATCTCTAAACAGGAGCGGAAAAAAAATCAGAAAAATCAACCAGTTTTACTTCCAAACGCCTCTGCTTCAGTGGAACACTCCCCAGTTAGAAGGAGTTGTGTGTCAGCATCTGCTGGGGCTGGATTTGGGGCAATGTCCTTTCATGTGCTGCACCGAGGAGCACACGCTGCTTCCTCAGCTGGAGAGCTCAGGCTGCCAAATTCAAAGATGTGGTTTGGGTTTTTTTGGAGAGAGGAGGAGCCTGCTGGGAGCAGGGAAGGGGTTGAGGCCGCACCATGAAGGAGGGAGGAGGAGCAGAGCTGTTTGTATAGAATATTCTGTCTGTATAGAATACTCTGTTTATATAGAATACTCTGTTTGTATAGAATACTCTGTTTGTATAGAATACTCTGTTTGTATATATTAAATAGCCCATAATTAGAATGTTACAAATGCAATATATTTGTAAAACTAGGAGCCATTTGGTCAAGAATCAAGCTACCAGCATGAATGTTTCTTCATACTAGACATCCAGGTGGTACAGGCATTATCATAATCTCACAAAAACCAGATTTTTATAAAATATCCTTTAGAAAGAATCCTGATTTCCAAAACCTAAAGAGCAAAGAGTAAGGTAGGGATATGTTAACAGATTATATCATAAACAACTCTCATTCCACACCCTAAAAAACACTTTTTGTTGAAATAAAATCATGTCTTCCTGATAACACCAGTATTCCATTTTCCTTTATATTTCCTGTATTTCCATTTTCCTGTATTTTCCTGTATTTCCATTTTCCTCCATTTCCATTTTCCTGTATTTTCCTGTATTCCGTTTTCTGTATTTTCCTGTATATTTCCTCTAGTTCCATTTTCCTGTATTTTCCTGCGTATCTCCTATATTTCCATTTTCCTCTATTTCCCTGTATTTCCATTTTCCTCTATTTTCCTATATATTTCCTGTATTTCCATTCTCCTGTATTTTCCTGTATTCCATTCTCCTGTATTTTCCTATATATTTCCTGTATTCCATTTTCCTGTATATTTCCATTTTCCTATATATTTCCTGTATATTCCCATTTCCTGTATTTTCCCCTAATCCAGCTTCTTCAGGAGCATCTCTAACATGCTCTGCAGTTGTTCAGAGCTTGCTCAGTGTGGCTTAATGCTGAATCTACATCCCAGCATCACCATCAGAACCCAACCTATATTCAAACAGTCTGTTCCACATCAGAAAATGAGTTTTAAAATCCATTACAAACAGTTTTTTCCTCTTTTGCTGAAATAAGTCAGCTCTGTGCTTATTTTAACAGTTGTGGGTTTGTAAATGTGCTGTGAAACTGCCCCAAAACAGTTGCTCCAGCCCAAAAATCTCCACCACAACCCTTTGCAAACTGAGCCTGATGCAGCTCCCAAACCACTTCTGCTTTATCAAAGTGCAGGGACCCCAAAGCTACCCAGACACCCCCAAAACCCCAAAGTTGGGCTTCCTAAACCACCCTCAGCAGGACCCAGAGCAACTTGGGCAGAAACAGCCACAACTTGGGGGGACAAAGTGAAGAACTGAGGTCAAGTTTGATGAATTAGGGAAAAAATGGGCTTTAAGTTGGGGTTCCTAATTCTTCTCCACTGCCCAAAGCCAGATTTCAGTCCAACAAGAGTTTAATTTCACTTCCAGAGGTGCATTTTGGTTTATTTACAGCTAAAAGTGGAGCTGTACAATCCCTCAGTGGTGTGCCTGGACCTCACAGCAAACACACTCCCAAATTTCGGATATTTCTGCCAGAATTAACCATATTTTACCCCAATACCATTCCCAGCCTGGTTTGTTTTCCTCCAAGCAGCTGGTGTTGCTGAGGAAGCTTTTTCCTTGCAGATCCATAGTATTTCCCAGGGGTGACTACAGTATGGAATAAGCATCCAGCTCGAGGCTTGGCAGCTGAAGGAGCCAAAAACAACAATCCCAACCAACAGCAGCAACAAAACACCAGGCTGCTCTAAAATACATCTGCAGAACAAAAAACCAGAGGTGGAAACCCTTCCCCATCTCCTTTCTGCTCGATTCTGGATCGCTCAGATGCTGCTGTGAAGTCCCAAGGTGAGATCCAAGTATTTAGTTGAACAAAAAGAAGTTTCAAGTGGGAATAAAGCAAGCCAGGAGGGTTCCTCCTTTTCCCCAGCCCTATCTGAACATGGTGGGAACAGAAATGAAGTTTCTGGAGCACAGAGGAGAATCCCTTTCTTGAGGGGAAGGGATTTCCTCTCAGGGCAGGGGAAGGAAGTGACACTGAGCTGTTCTCTGGGCCCAGCTCCATGCAGGGACAGACACAGAAAATTGATTTTCAAACCTCTGAGATCTTCCAGGAGCCCAGCATGCATCCCATGAGGAACATTTCCCTCTCCTGGCTCAGGTGGAAGCCCAGGTTGGGCACCAGGAGCTGGCACTGCTTTAGAGTGGCCACAGCCTCCCAAAAATCAGGGACAGCACGGGCAGGGAGAGCAAGAGGGAGGGAAATACACATGGAGATTGTTAGAAGAATAAATTCTGAAGAATTCTCAGAAATAACGAGAGGGAAGAGCTCTGCCTTTATCACCCTTTGGGATTTCCAGGAAACACACAAAGATTCCTTCCCAAAATTTCTGCCTTCTCCCCATTCCAAACACTGAGGTGAATTCCTGGAGGAGTTTTCACTCCCTGGAAGGAGGATGGAGCCAGGATCTGCTCCCAAGGGACAACAAAATGAGAGGAAACAGCTCCAAGTTGTACCAGGGCAGGTTTAGGATGGGTTTGAGGGAAAATTCCTTCCCAGAAAAGGCTGCTCTGGAGTCACCATTCCTGGAGGTGTCCAGTCAAGAAATCCCAGGTATTTTTCCAAAATCCTGGCTGGGTCTGTGTCCCAGCCCTCCCCAGAACCAAGCCCTGTTTCCCCACACCATGTGCTGGAGCTAATTAAGGCCAGAAGAGAGCAAATGTAAATCCCAACCCCCATCAGTGCTCCAGGCTCCCAGCCCAGCTCTCCTGGGAAAGGCTCTGCTGCAACCACTGGCATCCCAACAGGGAAAAAAGGCTCCAAAATAAAATTGCTGCAAATATTCCCAGCTGTGATTTATGAGAGGGGTTGCTGCAGATTTTATGTACATTTTTATTGTACAAAAACTGGTGCTTTTTGCTGCAGAAGCTTCAGCAGGGGGTTAATTGCCAGGCTCACGTTTGGACATGAAATCTCACAAGATTTGCTTTAAATTCACCCATTTGTGAGCTCCCCAAAATGTTTGGGAGCAGATAAAGCAGCCTTAAAAGTACTCTGCATTTCACTCACAACTACAAGGCTTTGATATTTCTGCTTTTATGGTTTTTTATTTACAAAACATCTCAATTTCTGTGTCTGGGGTACATTAAATCCATTTTTTTTTTTTAAGCAAGCAGGAGGTTTTTAGTTTGTTTGAGTTTCCCATGAAATGCCAGCTCAGCACTTTCATCCCCATGGGAACTTTCTCCAAGAAGAAATATAAGAAATTAAGAAAAGAATGTTTCTTCCATTGAAATGAAGACATTCTGGGTATTCTGGGGCATTATTCAGCATTTACTGGAGCCCTGAAATCTGTTTTTTAACACTTTAATGAAAAGAAGACCCACATTATTGTGAGAATTCTTCAGAATTTAATCTCCATGTTTACTGCTTGTGTATTTCCCTCCCTCTGTGTAAAAGTTGGTCACTCTGCCCATGATCATAAATATTAAACACAGATGTTGAAAATTCTTTCTCATTTCTTTCAGAATTTAAAGCTTTCTTATGCAAAAAACCACGGAACCCTGAAGGCTCCACTTCCACACCCACGAGTATCTTACTGGATGAGTCCCCAGTTTGTTTTTTCACCACTAAAAGCCACAAAACCTTCCTGAAACGTTAAAATAAAACCCCAAAATCCTTCAGCAGTCACTGAACACTCCTGGATAAACCTGAGTGTGTCTCAAGCCACAAAGGACAAGCTAAGACTAAAAACAAAAAAACCAAACCACAAACAAAGCTCAGATTCTGATCTCAGCCACCACACTGTAAATCCATCACGACTTCACAGACTCTGGGTTCATCTGGATACTCAGTTCGGAGTTCAGCCAGAAAATTGATAAAATCAGATCTTTTTCTGGCAAGAATCAGGGATCAGCAGCTCCCAGCTTCCTGAGCACAGGGAGTTGAGGACTCTGGGGAGCAGCCTGAGGAACCCAAGCTGAGGGAACATTGTGCTCCAGGCCCTCCCCTGCTTCACAGAGCTCCGAGAAACATTTGTGCAAAACCTTCAAACCGGGCCAGCACTTTGTGTGGGGAGTTAAGAAAAAAACCTCAGCGAAACACAGCTGAAAAAGGGGCAGAAGCCGTCAAGGGAAACAAATCCAAAGGAGTGATGATGGAAACCCAGTGCAGGGACCCCAAATCCACCTCGAGGGTCCCTCATTCCACCGGCTCTGCGGGGACCCCCGGCCCCCAGCACCCCAAATCCAGATAAACACAGCCCTGACCCCTCCAGGGTGCCCCATCCCACTGTGCCATTTCCCCCTCAGCCCTTCAGGGGCCTCCTCACGCCCCTGTCAGCCCCTCCAGGGCCCCTCATGACGACCCCCGCCCCTGAGGGTCGCCCTCAGCTTTGGAGGCCCCGGGAGAGGCTTTGGGTCCTCTCAGACCCCCTGTGCTCCCCCTCAGCCCCTCATGCACTCCCTGGGGCTCTCAGCCCGCTCCCCAGCCCCGTTCGTGCCGCCGCGGCCGGGCTCACCCGCGCTGGCGGCGGGG
>NW_005054618.1:248531-250097 GCF_000277835.1 Geospiza fortis
CCCCACCGAAAAGGAGGCGGAGCTTTTCCAGGGGGCGTGGCTATAGTGGGTGGTGTTGATGACGTCACGTAACATAGGGATTGGAATTAAGATTAAAATTAAGGTTAAAATTGAGACTGGGGTGAGGTTGGGATTCTAAGCCCCAGGGAATGAAGATGCGGATGCAGACTGCACATTTTAATTGGGTCGGAACTGGGATTTAGATTGGAATGGGGTTTTTTTTGGTCAGAACTGGGATTTGGGGCCACCAACAGGACCCCACAACTCATCCTTTGCTGAAACATCTCTGCAAACCCCCTACAGCCCAGCTCTTGGGGTGCCAAAGTTTCACTGTCTTCCCACAGTGATCGTTTTTTCACTCAGAGGGGGAAAATAAAGACATTGAAGGAGATTTTTGGCATATTTTGAGTGTTCTGGGGTTTTCACGAGGCTGTCTTGCAAAATCCAAATGGGCAGCTCAGTTCAATGCATTTTCCAAGAGTTTTTCCCAGTCCATTCCAACATAAGCAAAAAAACTACCTTGAAATCCTCTCACTGGCAAAGCCTTTAGATTTTGGGGATAAATCCTCCTAAATGCTTCCCAAACCACCCCAAGTCACCAGGAAGACTCATGAAAGGACCCAGAGCCTTCTCCCGGTGGTAGAAGTGGGGTGTGGGGTGGGAATTTGATCCCGTGGCTTGTGTCTGAAAAGTGATGCCGGCACATTCCTGCAGAATTCATGAAGGCCTGGAGCCAGCAGGGCCAGGACTGAGACCCAGAGCCAGCCACAGCGAGGTAAGGAAGGAGCAGAGGGGACTCAAGGCCACATTTTCCCCCTTTTTTTGGGTGGTTTTGACCCCTCAGCCCCATTAATTCCCCCCTGTTCTGGCCCCCTCAGGGATGTCAATGGGAGTCGAGCGCTGGGGGACACGTGCTAGAGGATCCCTGGAGACAGGAGGGGACACTTGGAGCTGCAACAGAGACACTTGAGGGTCCCTGGAGCTGGGGAAAAAGACACCTGAAGGTCCCTGGAGTCAGGAAGAAACACCTGAGGGTTCCTGGAGCTGGGAAAGAAACACCTGAGGGTCCCTGGAGCCAGAAAGAGACACCTGAGGAGCCTCTGGAGCTGGGAAAGAGACACCTGAGGGTCCCTGGAGCCAGAAAGAAACACCTGAGGAGCCTCTGGAGCTGGGAAAGAGACACCTGAGGGTCCCTGGAGCCAGAAAGAAACACCTGAGGAGCCTCTGGAGCTGGGAAAGAGACACCTGAGGGTCCCTGCATGGAGACCCCCACGGTGCTGCCCGCCATGGACGTGGACAAAGCCGTGGCCACGGCCTTCGTGGTGCTGCTGGGGCTCTTCCTCCTGGCCATGACCGTGCGCTGCGCCCGCCTCGTGGTGGATCCCTACAGCGCCATTCCCACCTCCACCTGGGAGGAGGAACCCATCAACTGACCCCAAAACAACCCCCCCTCCGGGACCCCCAAACTCTACAGGGTGCTCCAAGGAGCCCCAGCAGAACCAGCCTGGCTCCCATTGCCTCTGAGCTGCTGGTGGCCCCAGCACCCCCATCCTCTGCGGGTCCCCC
>NW_005054618.1:251076-254274 GCF_000277835.1 Geospiza fortis
GGGAGACGCGGTGTGGGTGCTGAGGGGACCTGGCGGGGCTGTGAGGGGATGGCGGGGCTGTGAGGGGACTGAGGGGGCTCTGAGGGGACTGAGGGGGCTGTGAGGAGATGGGGAGGCTGTGAGAGGACATTGGAGCAGGGGAAGGTGAGAAAGGATGAGGGAGCTCCCATGATTTCCCTCTCCAACCTCTCCTTCCTCACCTCACCTTCCTCAGGTGTGGCAGAGATGGATTGCCAGGACATCAAGGAGCTGCAGCAGGAGGTGATGGAGGAGCTTGGAATCTCCATGGAGGAGCTGCGGGAAATCATCGACAAAGAAGTGGAGAATTCCGAATGGGTGAGGCAGCGGAAGCAGCAGCTGGAGGAGCTGGAGCAGTGCATGAGGCACAAGGAGGAGGAGGTGGCCCACGTTGACCAGCTCATTGACGATGCTGTGAGGTGTGTGGGCCTGGAATTCTGAGGAGGGGGATGTGGGGGGCTGCTCCATTCCCTTCAGGGCAGACCTGTGGTGTGGCTGCTTAATGAGGCACATTGGCAACTTTTCCCCCCAAGGCTTCAGACCCTTCCTGTGGATGCTTCCCTCTGATCTGCTAGGGCAAGCAATGGTTCATTTCCAGATCCCTAAAGTGCAAAAGACAAACAGCAGGAGGCTGTCAGTTTAATCACAACAAATGCACCTTTATTGAGGGCCAACAGCAAATGTGATAGAGAGATCAGAAAAGGAAATAAAGGATAGAAAGGAAAAGAGGGGAAGGGGAATATATTTACCAACGAGACGGAATCCTCATGGTCCAGCCACATAGATTTGCTGTTGTCCATGGGGGTTCACCAAAGTCATCTCAGAAGGTTGCAGTTTATATAGTCTCAATCCAAAACAAGTGACATCTGGCCAAAAGGTGGGGACGATTCATGGGCCATGGTGTCTGTGAGGCAGGTGTGAGCGTGCAAGGAGAAGCCACCTCTTGTCAGAACTTGTGAGGCAGATGCAGGCGTGCAAGGACAAGCCACCATTTATCAGAACCTGTGAAAGCACAGCAACAAATCACTTGGCATAACATCCAAAAACATCCACCTCAGCCAGGCCAGAGCTCCTGTCAGGGGTCCTCAGGGCCCTTGTGAGGCACATGAAGGAAACTCCAGACCTCTCCTACACTCCTTCAGGGGTCAGGGGTAACTCCCTGTGGAATTCAGGAGGCACAGCTGGTTTCCCTCCCCCAGGGCCATGGACAAGTGCGAGATGCTGGCCAAGGAGCTGTACTCCATGATGGGCCTGCAGTACCGGGAGAGCAGCTCGGAGGACGAGGCTCCAGCAGCCACAGAAGTGATCGAGATCCCCGACGAGGAGGATGATGATGTCATGAGCGTGGACTCAGGCTGGAAACGCAGTTCAGTGTCCCCAGCAGGGCCAGGGGAAGGGTGGGAACAAGGGAATGCTTTTAGCTCATGGGGAACATCTGCCAGATCCTGTTTGTGTCCCAGAATTCCCAAAATCCCATATTTCCTGGAGTCCCAGACTGGGATTTCACCCTTTTCCCACCTGCCTCGCTCTTGTCCCCATCAGATGAGGAAAAGCCTTGTCTGGGCATGGATTTTGGATGGGCACTTTTCCCTGTTCCCTCTGCTTTCTGTGGTTTAATTAGGATGGATTTTTTCCACTAAAAAAAGGTTTTAAACCACTCAAGGGGAGCATCTTCCAGATCCTGTTTGTGTCCCAGAATTCCCAAAATTCCAGAATTCCTGGAGTCCCAGACTGGGATTTCACCCTTTTCCCACCTGCCTCACTGTTGCCCCCATCAAATGATCCCACATTAGGAAAAGCCTTGTCTGGCCATGGATTTGGGATGGGCACTTTTCCCTGTTCCCCCTGCTTTCTGTGATTTAATTAGGATGGATTTTTTCCCACAAATAAAAAGGTTTTAAACCACTGTTTTCTCTTCACTCGCAGGCAGCAGCTGTCCCAGAATCTCCAGGGATCAGAGTCTGGTGAGTGGGGAGGCCCTGGCTGGAGATGTTTCCTCATGTGGGGTTTTCCTGAGACACAACATTGTTCTGGGTGCAAAAAAACCAAAAGTTTTTTCTGTGTTTCCTTTTTCTTTCCTCCAGCTGAGGGAAGCAATGGCTGCCATGAGGAAATCTGCCCGGGATGTTGCAAAATTCATGGATGCTGTAAACAAGAAAACCAACTTGCAGGAAGCACAGAAAGGTGTGGGAGCTTCCAGGAGCTGTGTGCCCTGGGCCTTTGCTTCCCAAAATGAGAAAACAATGATCTGCTTTCTCTCCTACAAATCTCCATTCATATTTATTGATCCCAAACTGCTATTTTAATTTAGGGTATATTAATTCTGAATTCCTGCTTTTTTTTTTTCCAAGCTGTTTCCATTCAGTAAAAAAGAGCCATTTGGGCTGACTGAGGGGAAGAAAAGCAGGAATTCTTCTTCCAGAACTGTGCTTTGGGTGATTTAGAACTGACTTTTTGCTGTTGTCCCTTGGTAGATGCACAGCCCCCTCAGGAACCTCCTGGCACTGCCCAGCCCGTCACTGTGCCTGCAGCCCCTAGCAATGATCTCAACACTGATGGGGACCTCAAAGTGGGCATGAGGATTTTGGGGAAAAAAAGAACCAAGACGTGGCACAAGGGGACGTTGATTGCCATCCAGACAGTTGGTATGTGCCATGCACGGGGCTTTCCTGGGATTTTGGGTGGGAAACCTGGGTTAAAAGGTGTCAGAGCACCTGATGTCACCTGGAAGGGATTGTGGGAGCAGCACACCTCCACTGCTTCACCCTCCAAATTAAATCCTGAAAGGCTTTGAAATGAATTCTGAGTTAATTCTGAATAAAGGATCTCAGAGTGACCCAGAGCGTTGGAATTCTGCTGTGAAATCACGTGGCTTTTGTTTATTTTCCCCTTTATTTATCTCCTGTTTGCCTTAAAACGTATTTCCAGGTGCTGGCAAGAAATACAAAGTGAAATTTGATAACAAAGGGAAGAGTTTGCTCTCGGGCAACCACATTGCCTACGATTACCACCCATCTGCTGAGAGGCACCACGTGGGCAGGAGGGTGGTGGCCAGGTACAAGGATGGCAATCAGATGTGGCTCTATGCTGGGATCGTGGCTGAAACCCCCAATGTCAAGAATAAAGACAGGTATTCCTTATTTCCCATGGTCATGCACTCCCATCTCTGTTTTTTTTTTT
>NW_005054618.1:254319-259889 GCF_000277835.1 Geospiza fortis
ACCCTTCAGGTGCTGGATTGAGCCTGTCCCAGAAATGCCATTCTGACTTTCTTCATCTTTCTTATCTCAGGGTGGAGCTTCCACTCTTGCTCATGGCCCTGAGTCAGGAATTAGATCTGCTAATTTATTCAAATTATCACCCAAATGTTGAGTCTGGGCTGCCTGAGGCATGAAACAGTGGGAGGAAATAGGAGCTCTGGGAGGGCAGAGTGGCAGAGGTGATGCCAAAGCTCTTCAGGAGGAGAAAGAAGCAGGTTTGGAGCAGCTTTTTTGGGAATAAAAAAAAGGGCAAGGCTGCTCTGATCTATTAAAATAAATGTTTGGGGTTTTCCTGAAGTGATTGATAAAGGATTTAATCCCTCTGGATCTGATGTAAATTGTGTTGGATTTTATCTGATTTGTGTTTAATAACTGAAAACGAGCTGAATTTGATAGCCAAATTGCAACTTTTCTCCTGGTTGTGATGCTGATCCCTCATCCTGCAGCTTTTGTACAGCTCCAGGACTTGGAGTCCTTACTCAGAGGCATTAAGTGGGTGCCTTATCCATCTTCCCTGCAGAAACCAGAAGGAATTAAACATTTTTTTATGGTTTATCTCCCTTTCCTGGGGCACAGAGGGGATTTGGAGCAGAAGGAAATGGCCTGGCTGGGAATTGTGCTGTTTGAGCAGCCATGGGCAGCACAGGGAGCATTTGTAACTCTTCATTCTGCCCTGACCCAAGACTGGGCTGTCTCCAGGAGGAGCAGGAGAAGTTCTCCACTTCCATTCCATGGTGTGAGAAGCGATTTCTTCAGCTCCCATTCCTAATTCCTGTTTGTTTTCCAGGTTCCTGATTTTCTTTGACGATGGCTACGCGTCGTACGTGAAGGAGTGGGAGCTGTACCCGGTCTGCCGGCCACGTGAGTGATCCCTGGCCCTCCTGGCCTGCTGAGCTTTTGGGAAGGTCCAAAAACGGGTGTGTCCCTTGTGGTGCTGAGCCTGAAGACATCTGAAATCCTGGTTTATTGCCAGGGTGGGTTCATGATGTCCCACCACCAACATTCCAGCCCTTGGGATCACCCCTTGATTGACCTTAGGAAAAATGCACCTGGGATATCCTAAAACAAAATAAAGAATTAAATGTTCTTTCTGTTTTGTCTTATTCCCTTTCTCCCACGTGTCCCAAACAGTAAAAAAGGCCTGGGAAGACATTGAGGATGTTTCCTGTCGGGATTTCATTGAGGAATACATCACTGCCTACCCCAACCGGCCCATGGTACTGCTGAAGAATGGGCAGCTGATCAAAACCGAGTGGGAAGGCACCTGGTGGAAATCCAGAGTGGAAGAAGTGGATGGAAGTCTGGTGAAAATCCTTTTCCTGGTAGGAATTTCCCTTTGCCCATTAGGATTAAATTTGAGGCTGGGGATCTGATCAGTTCTGTTTTTCTTGCTAATCATGGAAATATCGAGGTTGGAAGAACTTCTAAGATCTTGGAGTCTGAGGCCCTGAGCCAAGGGCCATATCCACAGGGGTTTTGGACAATTCCAGGGATAGTAACTCCATCACTGCCCTGGTCAGCCTGCCAGAGCATGAACATCTTTCCCAGGAAGAAATTTTCCCTAATACCTAATTAGAAATTTCAACATCACTAATTGCATTTGACAATTTATTGTCTGTTCTGACTGCTGTTTGTCAATGCTCATTGTTGTCTCCTTGTGTTTCCTCTATGTCTCACTCCAGGAAGCTCTTCCCATGGGAACTTCAAGTGTTTCCTTCTCCTTCCCACAAGAGGACAGACGTTGTGAGTGGATTTACCGAGGTTCCACACGCCTCGAGCCCATGTTCAGCATGAAAACTTCCACAGCTTCCACCCAGGAAAAGAAGCAAAGTGGGCAGACCAGGACTCGTCCCAACGTTGGTTGGTGGCATCTTTTGGTTTCATTTAGATCCTGGGATTTAACTGCAGGGTGGTTTGGGTTTGGTGGGTTTTTTAGCAGAGTTCCTGGAGATTTCAGGTTTCTAGGTTTTGGTTTTATTCTTTCTTCTGACAGGAGATTTCAGATTTCCAGCGAGTCTTTTCCCCTGGCACAGGAGATTTAGATTTCCAGGGTTTTTGTCCTCTGGCGTAGGAGATTTAGATTTCCAGTGGGATTTTTCTCCTGCAATAATGCCACAGAACCAAACTGCACTTGGGTGAAGTGACCAGAATTTTTGGGGGAATTGCTGTGCTCTGAGCTTGGCAATGATCCACCATTAATCCCAAATCCCTCTGTTTTGGTTCCTTCCAGGAACAAATCAGTGTTTTGGGGCCCATACAGCCAACTTGAGATAACATTAAGGATTTTTCCTGTTGACTCTCTGGTTTTTTACCTTCCCCACCAGGTGCTGTGAGGAGCAAGGGCCCTGTGGTCCAGTACACCCAGGATTTAGCAGGAGCTGGTCCCCAGTACAAGACTCCAGAGCCAGCTGCACGTCCCACGTCTCCTCAGCCTGCAGAGATGGAGTAAGTACCAGAGCCACCTCCAGCACCTTCCACCTCTTTGCTTCTCTCCAGCACTCAGCTCTCTCAGGCACCACCTTTTCTGTGCAGAGGAATCCTCAGCTGCACGTGTCCTCCATGCCTTTAGCCATGATTTTGGGGAAAAACTTCTAGCTAAAGCTGCTGGATGAATTACTGGGGGCGGGAGCTGAGAGCCAACAACTCCCCGAGCCAAATATTCCTCCTCAGGGCTAAAGCTTTGCAATTTGCCTTTCCAAATGAGACCTTTGCTCTTTCTCTTCCCAAAATCTGAAATGCTCCCTCGTGTCACGATCCAGGCGCTGGCCCCCGGCTGCCTTGTGTCCCTCCACTTGGACTGACCTGCTTGCTGACCTCGCTGGGAATTCGGGATCAGCGGTCGGTCCCGGTGGGCACGGAGCAATCCACGGCCAAGCCGCTGCCAGGGGCCCAAGGGGGACATTCCCGGAGCTGCAGGCTGAAGGAGGCCTGGAGGAAGGAGGAACTCGGCTTGGTGATGAAGGGAGTGTGTTGGAGGACACCAGGGAACCTGGGAATGTGCTCGAGGACTTTTTAGGGGAGGGAGAGGCTCTCCCAGTTCATTTTTGTCAGCGCTGTGGATTTCCCATCCGGATTTACGGGCGCCTGGCCCCGTGCCAGCACGTTTTCTGCTCTGCCTGTGCCCTGCTGGTGGGGCACCAGGGAGGCAGGACATGTCCCAGCTGTGAGCAGCCTGTGCAGGAGGTCAATCTTTACTCCCCACAGGCTTTCCAGGTGTAGCAGCAGCTCAAACCCCACCTGCCCCAACTGGGGGTCTTGGGGGCTCCTCTCCAAGCAGCAGTGCAATATAACCCAGTTTACCCCTAGAAATACTCCCTCTGTGCTGGTCTGACCAGGATTTGGGAGTGGAAGCCACAAGAAAATCACCTTTGCCATAGTTCCTGAGAGATCCTGGATGCTGGAGGAGGTCCTGGAATGCACAGCTGGGCTCCCACCCCTGCAGGTCCCCCATGTGCAGGGAAGAGCTGTGCTGGGACTGGGACACCCCGGGACCATGGGCAGTGTCACAACACAAAGACAACCAACCTGGACCTGCAGCCCTATGTGCCATCACCAAATCCTTTCCCATTCAGGCCTTGCAGTGCTTTACAAGGAATTTTTTCCCTCTTGGGCTTGGCTTTAGGACGTGGTTTTGGCGCAGCTGCTTCCCTGCCCTTAAATCCCAACTGCCCCTGACCAGGGGGAGGAGGCAGCCAGGCCTGGCTGTGTCCATGCTGATCCCGGGGATTCTGTGGGGTTCAAACACTTGGATTTCAGATTATTAAAACTAAGAACAGTCTCCTCACTCTGGTGTTTTATTCCTCTGAGGAAAGCCTGGGTTTCTCCCCCTTCTTTCAAGTTTTTCTCAGTGTTGTCACCACTTCTGACTGGTTTAAGCCCATTTTTCCTCTTGCTCTTTTTGAGATGTGTTTGAACACTTTGCTTTCAGGCAGCTGTTGGCAGAAACCCTCGTCCCTTCCTGCTCTCTTTGTCTCTTGCCTTTTTCCCCAGTAACTTCACAGTTTTTCCTCTTCAGCGGCTGGTTTGTGGTAATTTTCTGTTCTATTGATGTAAATGGGTTGAAAACTTCCTGGAATGGTTTGGAAACCTGCAGTTGATTGAAAACTCCTGAAATGGGTTGAGAACCTGTATTTTTAGAGCCCCCAACTACCTCTTTCATCAGGAATGTTATTACATTCCCTTGCACAATCTTATCTCGTTCCTTAGTCCTTGCAAGAGAATCCTCTGGATTTGTTCCTCCTACTCAGGCCTGGTTAAGCTTCTAGACGCTGATTTCTGCTAAGCCAGGGGTTTCTTCATGGCCTGGTTTGTCCAGCTTCCTGGGATTAAGGCCTTGTTACCCTTGCCTCATTTCAGAATCAGAAGTCACTTGGAGCTGCAGCTGAATTCTGAAATTCGGAGTGGTTGTGGGGTTGCTGTAGCAGAAATAGCCAGAAATGGGCTGATTTTCACACTTAGGAGGAAAAAAGCCACCGCTGGGATTCTCCTGGGTTTCTGAATTCCGTGGGGCAGTGTTACTTTGATTCCCAGTGTTATTTTGTTTTTCCATGTTCCAAATCAGCTTCTTCTTCCCTCCTGCAGATGCTCCGACACCCAGCTGGCCCAGGGCAGAAAGCAGGTGGCCAAGAAAAGCACTTCCTTCCGTCCTGGCTCCGTGGGCTCCGGGCACTCGTCCCCATCCTCCCCTGTCCTTGGGGACACCCCAGCAGCCGCGAGGGCCCTCCCAGCCCCGCAGCACCGGTGAGCAGAGCTCTGGGTGGGACGCATCTGTGAATCCGTCTGGGATGTTGGGACACGTGTGGGGCCTGAGTGTGCTGGTGGGTTTCTGGTGGGGATTCGGCAGCTCACATCGTGGAGTGGTGGAATCACTGAGGCTGGAAAAGCCTCTGAGTTCATGGAGTCCCCCCCAGCACTGCCAAGTAGCTGTGATTTCCTGGAGGGCGGTCGATTTCCTTTGGATTTTTTTATCACCCTGTGATAAATCCACTATCGTTCTACTTAAACTCTTTTGATTCTTGTAATTTTTCATATAAAGGTTGGTAATTGTTTTTCCATGGGTCAAGATCTGTGGAGGGATAGAATGTAAGAAAATAAAGATAGTGCAGAAGGTAGTCAGGCCTGCCCTTAATAGGCTACAGCTGTGTCCAATAAGAAGAGTGCTACAAAAGAGTGGGTTAACTGGTTGAGAAGAGAGTTGGAGTTTTTTGGTTGTGCTGTGAGGAGAGATGGAGTTTGTTGGCTGTACTGTGAAGAAGAAGGAGTCAGTGCTGTGAGGAGCTGCCCATGAGAAATCACCAAGAAGATACGGAACTTTTGAAATACGATGACAACAAAGATCAAAGGCACAGGGGTCTTGGGCTCTGAGTCCTTGGCAGGATCTCGAGAGGAATTTCTGGGTTCCGACATAAGGTCACCTCTAAGCCTCTTTTCCTCCAGGCTAAACAGCCCCAGCTCCTTCAAACATTCCTCATAGGGTTTGTGTTCCAAGCCCCTCCTCAAAAATCTCAACATCCTTCCTAACCTGAGCACCC
>NW_005054618.1:259981-266850 GCF_000277835.1 Geospiza fortis
GGTGCGCAGCGATCAGTACCGCAGCCGCAACCCGCTGCTCATCCCGCTGCTCTACGACTTCCGCCGCATGACGGCGCGGCGCCGCGTCAACCGCAAGATGGGATTCCACGTGCTCTACAAAACGCCCTGCGGGCTCTGCCTGCGCTCCATGCACGAGATCGAGCGCTACCTCTTCGAGACGGACTGCGACTTCTTGTTCCTGGAGATGTTCTGCCTGGATCCCTACGTGCTGGTGGATCGCAAGTTCCAGCCCTACAAGCCTTACTACTACATCGCGGATATCACCAAGGGCAAGGAGGACGTGCCCCTGTCGTGCGTCAACGAGATCGACAGCACGCCGCCGCCGCAGGTGGCCTACAGCAAGGAGAGGATCCCCGGGAAAGGGGTGTACATCAACACCAGCTGGGAGTTCCTCGTGGGCTGTGACTGCAAGGATGGCTGCAGGGACAAGTAGGTGACTGCTCCTGGGTGAGGGGACAGCACTGGGGCTGTGTGAGGGAACACCTGGGGTTTAAAGCCAGGCAGGTCAGTCCGTTGCAGGGTTGGGAGGGACGTTAAAAACCATCCAGTTCCAACTCTTGACGTGGGCAGGGACACCTGCTATCCCAGGTTGCTCCAAGCCCTGTCCAACCTGGCCTTGGACACTTGCAAGGATGAGAAATCCACAACTTCTCTTGGAATGGAGTGGAATCAAACCACTTCTCTTGATTTGATTCCAAGTCAGACGCTTTGTGCCCATCTCTGCCTAAAGATGTGATTTGTTTTCCTGTCTCCAGACTGATCTCATGGGTTTTCCTGTGTCTCCTTGCAGATCCAGGTGTGCCTGTCACCAGCTGACCATCCAGGCCAGTGGCTGCACCCCTGGAGGGCAAATCAACCCCAACTCAGGCTACCAGCACAAGCGGCTGGAGGAATGTCTTCCAACAGGGTGAGCAGAGCCCTCACAAGCACCAGCCCCAGATCCATTGAGAGGGAGTTGATCCTGGGTATCCCAGGGCAGATGTGACCATCTGCCTCTGGTCTTGGTTCTTCTGCCAACCGTGGAATGGTTTGGGTTGGAAGGAGCCTTGAGGATCATCCAGAACATGAGTTCTGATCCTCTGGGATCTCTGTGCATAAACCCCAGCACTGCCAACAGCCACAGACTTTGGGATGTTTCTTTATCCTGAAAGTTGTCACCCTTCTCCTTTCTTCCAGTGTTTATGAGTGCAACAAGAGGTGCAAGTGCAACGTGAACATGTGCACCAACCGCCTGGTCCAGCACGGCCTCCAGGTGCGGCTGCAGCTCTTCAAGACCCAGAACAAAGGTTGGGGCATTCGCTGCCTCGACGACATCGCCAAGGGCTCCTTTGTCTGCATCTACGCAGGTGGGAGCTCACCTGGCACGTGGAAAACTCTGCTGTGGAAAAGAGGGGTAGCCAGAGATGGGAATGGAGCTGGGGAAGGGGTTGGAGCACAGGGAGAAGGGTCTGGAGAACTCCTGAGGAAGCTGGAGGAGCTCATCCTGGAGAAAAAGAGGCTCAACTTTTGGCCCTCTCCAATGCCCTGGGGAGGTTTAAATTGCACATTCAGGAAAATTTCTTCCTGGGAAGGGTGGTCAGGCTGCCCAGGGAGGTGGTGGAGTCACTGTCCCTGGAAGTGCTCAAAAGCACAAGGATGTGGCACTTGGGGACATGGCTCAGTGCTGAGGGGAACAGTGGGACTCAGAAGCTCTTCCAACCTCAATGATTCCATGATTCCAAAGTGCAGCAGAAGGGGTGTAAAGCTCCTGCCATGCCCGTTTTGGTGATTGGAGGGTGCAAGCTGAGCTCATGAGCTTGCCCAACGCTGCAAGAACCCTTGTTCTGGCAGTGCCAGTGTCACAAGATGTCCCCCAGGCTGTCCTTGAGGTGACCCAACCCCAGCCCTGCTTCCTGTGCTCAGCAAACCGGCCGGGCCCGGCCCAGCCCACGAGATGCAGAAGTTGCACTGGGGTTGCCTTGGCTCTGGAATGGAGCCACCCACAGTCAGAGCTGCTGCCTCTCTGCTCTTCCAGCCCTTCCAAGGCTCTGCTTGAGCTGCTCTGTAGAGATTTCTGAGCTGAAAATCTTGATTTTAGCTCAACCACAAGCTTCAGGGTTTTGTTACATCAAGAAACGGGGTTATGTTGTCATTTCCCAACCCAGCTTTGGAATAAAGCGGTGTCATCCCTGTTTTCTCCTCAGTGAGCTTTGCAGAGGATAAAAGAGAAAACTCACCTTTCATTTTCTGCCCTCCCAGGGAAAATCCTGACGGATGACTTTGCTGACAAAGAGGGGCTGGAGATGGGTGATGAGTACTTTGCCAACCTGGACCACATCGAGAGCGTGGAGAACTTCAAGGAGGGCTACGAGAGCGACGCCAAGTGCTCCTCGGACAACAGCGGCGTGGACCTCAAGGACGACGACGACGACGAGGAGAACACGGGCACGGAGGAGCTGGAGGAATCCAACGAGGACAGCTCTGATGACAACTTCTGCAAGGACGAGAACTTCAGCACCAGCTCGGTGCTGCGCAGCTACGCCACGCGCCGGCAGACGCGCGGCCAGCGCGACCACGGCCCCTCGGAAACGGCCTCCAAGGACTCGGGGCTCACACGGCCCCCCAGCCATGAGGAGCCCACCACAGCACCCCCCTGCAAGCTGCCAGTGTCTGAGGAGATCTCCAAGAACAAAGTGGCCTCGTGGCTGAGCTCCAACAGCGTGGCTGAGAGCTTGCAGGACAGCAATGATGCCTCGTCCTTCAGGGTGGGTGAAGGGGGAGAAACCAAGGCTGTGAAGATGGAGATGCCTGCAGAGAGGGAGAAGGGCTGTGCTTCCACGCCAGGAGATCTGAATGGAGAGGCAAAGGCACCCAAGAAGGAGGTGAGGGAGAGATGAGGGAACAGGAGAGTTAAAGGCAGGCAGGTGCTCCTGCTCCAGTGGCTTTGCTCCCCATAGAGCACATCCGGGGGAACTGTGGGGCTGTTGGATGTCTCTGCTCAGCTCCCCTGGCTTCTCTGGCTTTTCCCCTCCCAGGGAGGGAGTTTGTGGCACAAGAGGCTGCAGAAATCACTTGATGCGAGCAGAGCTGAACATCCTCCTGCCTGGGGACCTTAGGGATGTGGAGGTGGTCCCTGTCCACCCCCTGCTCCAGGGAGGGCACTTGGAGTCCCCCAGAGAGGGGCATCTCCATGCTGGGTGTCACATTGAGTGTGGGGACAGGCAGCATCTCCCTCCTGGGCTGGCATTTTGGGGAACAATTCCATAGAAAGACTGGAGAGTGCTTGAGAAGGGAGAGATTCCAATCATCTGTGCTTCTCCCCTCTGCAGGAACCCGAAGAATCAACCAAAATTCCTGGGTAAGATTCCTTAAATCGTTTTTTCCCGTCCCATGGCACAACTTCCCTGGGGATCCAGGTGTGACCTGCCCTTGCCTTGTCCCTGCAGGGGGAGCAGCCTGGGAAGGAGGTACGGCTACAACCCCTGTCCTCCCAGGCTGGAGGGGATCCGCAGGCCCATCAGCGGCACGGTGCTGCTGCAAAGCCGCCGGCGATCCCTGGCCCCACCGCCCCCCTCAGAGGTGAGTGGGACCCCCAGCTGGAGGGGCCTCCCCCAAACCCCTTCTTTAACCTCAGTTTGGGTTCTCTTCTGCCTCTGGTTCCCACTTGAGCACAGGGGTTGTGGTTGTAGCTGTGGTTTCCCAGAGGGCACTCCATTTCCTTTGGGTTTTAGGGGTCTTCTGTGGATCTGAACGATCGAAAAAAGAGGAGAGTGTGGGATTTGGGTTGGATTTGGCACTTTGGTTTGCACACCTGGGACCATTGCTTGGCAGAGCCATCTGCAGGAAGCCATCCTGGTGAACTATCCTGTGTTTTTTGGGAACTTCTCCCTTCCTTTTGAGCACCTAATGCTGCAGGATCTCAAGCAGAACTCCAAAACCCCACAGGTGTTCCGAACACTGTCCTGTGGGATGTGGTGGCCAGAGGGGGGGATCCCCTTCCAAAGGGTGGGAACAGAGGGGGTGAGCTGGAGAAGAGAACCATATTCTGGGCAAAAGGGAGGCTGGGATGCACTCCAGGAGCTGTTCCTGTCCCCAGAACGTGCTGCTGGTGTCGAGCAGCACCGACAGCGAGGAGGAGCACAGGGCAGGGCAGGCCCCGGGCGCAGCCAACGACAGCGATGACATCCAGACCATTTCCTCAGGATCCGAGGAGGAGGAAGGGGAGGACAAGAAAAATCCATCATCTGGGTCAGGTGAGGGGGGAGACCAGGGCTGAGGGTGAGAAGTTTTGGTTGGAAAGCACCAGGAAGGGCTCGTGAGGTTGTAGCTGCTGCTCCTGCTGTGTCCCTCAGCTCCAGGACATTGTCCTTCCAGTTCCAGGAAAGTTGGAACCTTCCCCATGTGTTTAGCAAGACAAAACTGCAAAATCTGCTCCTCAAAAGCAGATATTTTTGGGTATTGTAAGAAAAAGCAACAGTGAGGTTTACAGTGGGTCTGCAGGCTGGGCTGGGTTGATCCCAAGTGTTGAATTTGCAGGCAACCCCTACAAGGGAAGAGATGAGAATCTTCACTCCATGTTTCAGAAGGCTGATTTATTATTTTATGATATATATTATATTGAATTAAAATGCTATATTAAAACAATACTAAAAGAATAGGATTTCATCAGAAAGCTTGAAAAGGAATGGAATGATAATAAAATCTTGTGACTGACCAGAGAGTCTGAGACAGCTGGACTGTGATTGGCCATGAATTAAAACCAACCACATGAGACCAATCACAGATGCACCTGTTGCATTCCACAGCAGCAGATAATTATTGTTTACATTTCATTTCTGAGGCCTCTCAGCTTCTCAGGAGAAAAGATCCCAGCAAAAGGATTTTTCATCAGATATGTCCATGACACCCAGGAGCCATCCTGGAGCGCTGCTTTGGCTCTGAGGGCTTTGTCACCTTTGAGCAGAGCAGGCTCAGGGATGATCCCATCTCCCAGCAGGTCCCGTGAAGAGGCAGGTGGCTGTGAAATCCACCCGAGGCTTCGCCCTGAAATCCACCCACGGCATCGCCATCAAATCCACGCCGCTGGCGGCGGCCGACAAGGGCGAGAGCGCGGGGCCCGTGCGGCGCAGCACGCGGCAGTTCTACGATGGCGAGGAGAACTGCTACATCATCGACGCCAAGCTCGAGGGCAACCTGGGCCGCTACCTCAACGTGAGTCACTGGCTTTGCTGCAGCTGGGTTGGGACATCCCCAGGAGTCCCCTGAGGCTCGGTGTCTTGGGCAGGAAAGGAGGCTCCACGTGGATTTTGAGGGCGGTGATTAGAGGAGAGTTTATTGGGGGTCTCACCCATGGGAGCAGCATGGTTTCTGAGGGAGGAGGGGGTGTCCTGGTTTAGGGCAAATTTGGGAGAAAACCTCCAAAAGGGGGTCCCTCCAGATAGGAAACCCACATGGCCCCCCCCTCCAACCAGTTCATGAAAGATTCCTTGGAGAGAAGTGGAAAGAACCTGTTTCTTTAACAGACAAAGCACCCCCCACAAAATGCACAATACCAGATGACACCACTGTTTCACCGCTCTGAAAAGGATTACAAATTCAAAAGTCTCTCTTGGGGGTGGTTGTTCTGTTCTCAGTCCCTCTGGTGCTGGGGCAGCTGCTGCAGCCGCAAGGTGCAAACACTTCGTGTTTCCCAGGTGTCCTGGTTTAGGGCAAATTTGGGAGAAAACCTCCAAAAGGGGCCCCTCCAGAAAGCAAACCCACATAGGCCCTCCCCCCAACTGGTTTGGGGAGGATTCCTTGGAGAGAAGTGGAAAGAACCTGTTTATTTAACAGGCAAAGTACCCCTCACAAAATGAACAATACCAGATGACACCACTGTTTCACCGCTCTGAAAAAGACGACAAATTCAGAAAGTCTCTCTCTGTTCTCAGTCCCTCCGGTGCTGGGGCAGCTGCTGCAGCCACAAAGTGCAAACTCTCGGTGTTTCCCAGGTCCCAGTCCGGAGCAGGTTTGAGTAGTCCCAAAAAAGGAAAAGGAAAAACAGTCGAGGAAAAATTTGGACTGCTTAGCTAAACTAACTAATGAGCAGAAGCAAAAAGCAGGAGCAAGAGCAAAGCAAAAAGCAAAAGCAGCACTATGTACTGCCCTGTCTGTGTGTCCCACCAGCCGTGGGGGAGCGGCTGATAGCAAAACCAAAACAAAACTTTCTCTCCTCAGAGCCAGTCTTGAAGGCACAGAACATAATATCCAGCATAAACAGAACACACAAATGGGGATACAAGCATCATAATGTCACCCTAGGACGCTGGGGAAGGGAGAGGGAGAGGTAGAGAAGGGCCAAGAGAGACCAAAGGGCTATGAGAGAATCTGTGGTCCCCCCCACAGCTTAACAGGGAGATTCAAATTGGGTGCAGAATAAAACTTGGGCCAATGGGATTGCAGATCCATGATACTTCAGGGGAGGATCGCAGGCTTGGAATAAACATTTTCGAGGGGTGAGACAGAGGAAACCATTTAAATAAAATGCAACACCACAATTCACCCTTTTATCGTTAGAAAGAAAAGATAAAGAGAAATACGACAATTAACAATTTAAAGAATGAAGCAGTAATTGCACAGTTTCGCAGCATAAAAATAAATCAAATTGCAGTGAGGATTATGTTTTAAACAATCCACTTACTGTTTGCCTTTGGTGGTAGGTGATATCAAAGATAAAATGAGCGTTTATGGGCACACCTCCGGGCTGAGCCGTCTGCTCAGTGGGGCTGTTCCTCCCCAAGCCTCGGGAGAAGTGGGGAAAGAGGAGGTTTGGGAGGATGATGCACCTTCCTGAGTGAAAAACCAGCTGCTGCAGCCTGGTGGGAGCAGGA
>NW_005054618.1:266874-268035 GCF_000277835.1 Geospiza fortis
CCAGAGCCCGTTACCTTTGAGTGTGGATCTTATGACTCAGCCGGGGCGTGCAGCCTGTTCCAGCAGGATTCCGCTGGATGTGACGGGCAAACCAGGAATGCTGCTTGTTTATAAAGGCTCTGTTCAGTGCTGGCAGCTTGGCCTCCCTGCCTGGGCAGCAGCTCAGGCTCTTCTCTGTTGCCATTACAGCACAGCTGCACCCCAAACCTGTTTGTGCAGAACGTTTTTGTGGACACCCACGACCTTCGCTTCCCCTGGGTCGCCTTCTTTGCCAGCAAGTGAGTCCTGGGGTGCTGGGAGGGGCTGAGGGTTCCTGGGCTTTGTGGGACCTGGCTCCATGGCCAGGGCTGGGTGTTCCCTGCTCCTGGAAACCCCATTTCCCTGCTCCTGGAAACCCCATTCCCATTTTCCACCATTCCTGTGCAGAGAAAACCTTGGTGGAAGGTGAAATCCTCTCATGCTGGAGATCCTGCTGTGATTTCCACCAGTTTTAGACCTTCCTAAAGCACAGAGTGAGGCATGGAGCAGCCAATTTCCCTCCTTGTTTTACTCCCAAATCTTGAGCTGGGTGTTCCCTGCTCCTGGAAACCCCATTCCCAATTTTTCACCATTCCTGTGCAGAGAAAACTTTGGTGGAAGGTGAAATCCTCTCATGCTGGAGATCCTACTGTGATTTCCACCAGTTTTAGACCTTCCCAAAGGGCAGAGTGAGGCATGGAGCAGCCAATTTCCATTTTTGTTTTAATCCCAAATCTTTTGAGTCGTGCTGAACCCCTGCTGTGTGCCTCTGTGCTCCTGCAGTGAATGCTCACGGCAATGATTCATCAGAGAAACTTTATCCCTTTCTCCCTGGCTGCCTCAGCCTCATCTCCTCTTTTCTGGAGTAATCTCCTCACCCATCCCGTGTGGATTTTTTTCCCTTCCCAGGAGGATCCGAGCTGGCACGGAGCTGACCTGGGATTACAACTACGAGGTTGGCAGCGTGGAGGGCAAGGAGCTGCTGTGCTGCTGCGGGGCCATCGACTGCCGGGGCCGCCTGCTCTGAGCCAGCCCAGCTCCCTCCCAGCAGCTCCCCCTTCTCCAGAGGCCTGGTGCTCGCTTTCCCTCAGTGAGGGTGAAGTTTCTTCTCCAGAGGTTCTCAGTTCTCAGTTTTCTCAGCTG
>NW_005054618.1:268046-270066 GCF_000277835.1 Geospiza fortis
AGGAATGGACTCAGGTTGTGTTTGGGGTGATTTCCACCCCCTGGGTTTCTCCCAGCTTCCAAAGGCTCCAGTTATCCCACAAGACAATGGGTTCCCTTCAAGGAATGAGCTTTTCCTGCTCTCTTCCATTTTTCCACCAAATTTAAGGCAGAAAACCTCATTTTTCCAGCAGCAAGCACTTGCCCAGTATTCCCTGGAAGTGCTTCCCAGTTGGGACTGAGGCCTTGAAAGTGGGAGGGAGGATGGTGGGAAGAATCCCTGGAAGACTGGACCAAGCAGGATTTATAGAATTCAAGGGAAAAAAGACAAAAAGTAAGTATCTGTCTTCACCTGTGAGCTGTAAAAAATCTTAGTTGCTAAAAAGCAATAAAAGTGGGTTTTTCTATTATAAACAACCTACCCTGATCTCGAGATACAGCAAAGAGCCCTGAAAAAGCAGAGTTGAACCTCTGCCATCATCCTTGTTCCTGTGGGGTTTGCAGGAAAAATGCCAGAGGTGGATGGGCCCAGGCAAAGGGATAAGGAGCTCCCACATTTTCACCTTTCCTTCACCTTTCCTCAAAACAAACACTCCTTAAACCCTTCCACTGGGGAAAATTGCAGGGGAAGGGGTTGGGATGTTCTTGAGGAAGGAGATCTGGTGCCTCTCTCCATCTCCAGCCCTCCCAGAATGTCACAGAGAGCCCCAAGCTGGGCCAGCCCCAGGGTACCTGGGCAGGGGAGGGAGGGAGTGGCACCAGTCCCAGGCTTGAGTTGTTTTTGTTTGGGGAGGGCAGATCCAAAGAGTTCAAAAAACGACCCTGAGAACTGGATAAGAGGTGAGCTTTGACAAAGTGGGATCAAATCTCACATTATTGACGTGAAAAAGCTCAATCTGGGACGTGGTGGAGCTGATTCCAACCATCCCAGCCCCCCCATAACCAACACCAGCCCTGCACAAGGGACACTTGTTGGGTTTTTTTTTTCTCCTGCTATATGACCTTTCTTTTTTTTTTTTTCTTTGTAAAATAAAACCTTTCTGGGACCTCCTGGAGCTCCAGTTCCATCCTGAGAGTCCACCTGAATGGAGGCTTTGTCATCCCAACGGGGCTGCAGCTCCCCAGGGAACCCAAACCCACGCTCCAGCCTGGGCTTGAAGACTTGGAGAACTTTTAGGAGAAAAAAAAAAAGCCCATAAAAACCATCAAAATCCTCAACTCTGCCCATTTTTAGCACTGCCTAAGGGATCTATGCCAAAATAACCCCCCCACCCCAGGGGCACTGTGCCACTCACAGAATATGCCCAAATCCTGTAATTTTTTTTTTACCCAAGTTTATTAGTTTTTTTAATTTTTAATATATTTAACCTTTTATTTATTAAAAAAAAAAAAAAAACAAAAAAAACCAAGAACAACAAAACACGTTTTGGTCTGACATTGGTTAATGGTCCTTTTCCCCCCCCACCCCTCCGTGCTGGGAGGTCTCACAGCATCCCAAAGGATGCAGGAGACAGAGCCAAGCCCGGCTCCTTCTGTCTTCCAAATAAATAGAAAGAAAAGGAAAAAAAAATCAAGTTGGAAATTTGTCCTGTTACAGCTGGGAGAGGCCACGGAGAGGGAGAGACTCAAAAATCCATTTACCGAAGAGAAATGAGAGGATTAAACTCTGTGAGACACAAGGAGTGACTCAACCCCGCAGCTTCCTTCCCCCAAGTACTTCCATAGTGTCATCCCATCATTTAGGCACTGAAACACCCAGGAATTCCCTGCTCCTCCCTCCCAGTTCGGTGGAGCAGGGGCTGAGCCGGCTTTTCCAGCCGGATACAGCTCAGGAAAAGGGGGATTTTTTCCCCCCTCCCCCGGTGAAGGAATGGTTGGGAAAATTGGAATAACACAGAGCCCGGCAAGGGGCTGGGGCCGAGCTCTTTGGCCAGAGCCAATCCGAGGGGCTGCGGGGCGGGAAGGAACCGCCCCGGAGGGATGGAGCCATCCCGGAGGGGGCCCCGCCTGGCCGGGGAGCCGCCGTGGGTTAAGGCAGCCGG
>NW_005054618.1:270159-270956 GCF_000277835.1 Geospiza fortis
GGCAGCTCTCGGGTCCGGGGCGCTCAGTCGGTTTTGCGGTGGTTGTTGTTGAGGACAGGGTGGCCATTGGAGAGGGGCCCGTTCTTGGCCACCTCCTCCTCCTCCTCAGAGTTGTCCGTCTCCTCACGGTCACTCCGCTCGTCCTCCACCACCTGTGGGCAGAGGGAAAAGGGGGTTCAGGCAGCAGCTCCCCCCATTTTCCTGCCGTGCCTCAGTTTCCCCATTGCAACCACAGCGGTTTCTCCCCACCGAGGGCTCCCTGGGATCTGGTGAGCCAAGATCAGTTGGGATTCAGGATCTGGGGGTCTCCCCTGCAGAGGGCCCCGAGTGGGTCCTTCCCCATGACATCCCCATGGCCCCCCCTGCCACCTTTCCAGTTATGAACTTCTGGGCCATGCGGATGATGAGGTAGGCCCAGAAGATGTGCAGCGACTGCAGCACCACCATCATGAAGTTGAAGAAGTAGTAGCCAAAGAAGGCAGGGTAGAGATCCAGCGGATAAACCATCGTGCAGTGCATGATCCTGCCAGGAAAAGCCACTCCTGTCACTGTGACTCCCCCAGCCCCTGCCTCAGTTTCCCCCCCGTTCCCCAGCAGAGCTCACCAGAAGGGCAGAATGACCAGGCGGGTGATGATGAAGACGGCAGCAAAGACGATGAAGATGTTGTTGCAGGTGTTCCTCCACCCGGCGTAGTTAAACATTTTGGCAGACTGGGAGGGGGGCAGAGGGGGTGAGCTGGGGAGGGGGCACAGGATGGGGGACGTGGTGGCAGCAGGGGAGGGGGACACACCAAACT
>NW_005054618.1:289279-292390 GCF_000277835.1 Geospiza fortis
CAGAGACCCCCCCAGGGCCGGCAGCACCCCCTGGTTACCTGCGCTGGGAGCAGCTGAGCAGGAGCAGGGTGATGAGGATGACGATGAGGATGGTGCTGCTGGTACTCCTCCTGCTGCAGCTGCCGCGCCAGCTCCAGGTCGCTGAGCACCGAGGAGGCGTCCTGTCCTTGCTGCAGGGACAGGGCCACCATGAAATCCTGGCAGGAGCACAAAAAGAGGGGGGGTCAAACCCTGTGGGATCCATGATGGGACTCGCTTGTTCCCGTCAGATTTTCTAAAACATTCCCCTTGCCCAGGATTTTCTCCTGGGACAGCGGATAAACCATCGTGCAGTGCATGATCCTGCCAGGAAAAGCCACTCCTGTCACTGTGACTCCCCCAGCCCCTGCCTCAGTTTCCCCCCCGTTCCCCAGCAGAGCTCACCAGAAGGGCAGAATGACCAGGCGGGTGATGATGAAGACGGCAGCAAAGACGATGAAGATGTTGTTGCAGGTGTTGCTCCACCCGGCGTAGTTAAACATTTTGGCAGACTGGGAGGGGGGCAGAGGGGGTGAGCTGGGGAGGGGGCACAGGATGGGGGACGTGGTGGCAGCAGGGGAGGGGGACACACCAACCTCCAGCAGATAATCGGAGGAGTCGTGCACGGCCATGATGAGCGTCCCGGCACGGACGTAGTTGGCAAACCAGGAGAAGCTGATGAGGATGATGGTGGCGACGTGGTGGATGATTTGCTCTTTGAAGTCCTGTGCCCAAAGCAATGGGGAGGGGTTACAGCAGCCTGGATCCCACCTTCAGCAAACTCCCACCTCACAGCCCCTGGGTGTGCCCACATCCTCCCAGCCGCTCCCTCCTGCCCGCCACCAGGGTGAAGAAAACCCTGCCGAGATGTCCCAGTGTCCCCCACCCCAGAGCCCCCACCTTGCGCTTGACGTCGGAGGCGATGCTGAAGAGCAGGGACCAGTAGAAGGAGAGCTCGATCATGTAGTACCAGTACTGGGAGGGCAGCACGCTCTGGGGGCAAGGGACAGGTTGGGGGGTCCTCTGTGTCCCCAAGAGGGGTTTGATCCCCTTCTGTGAGCACCATCCGGGTGCCCTGAGGACCCCCAAACCCTCCTGAACCCCCAGCTCCCCCTGGTGCTCAGGAGAAGCCGTGGGCTGGCAGCTGGGATGGGATCTGTGCTCACCTGGATGGGGTATCCCTTCCACACCTCCCGGAGGTCGTAGAACCAAGGTTTCTGCAGGATGGGGAGACACCAGGAGGCAGAGGGGCCAGGGGGGCTGGGGGAGCAAGGGGAGGGGGGCAATACTCACATCCACTATGACAGCCATGCCAGCAATGAAAGCAATAAGGTAACCTGCAGGAAGCCCTGGTCCGTCACCAGCAGGTAGAGGTGGCCCTGGGCACAAGGGACAGTGGCACGGGACAGGTTTGATGAAAAATCCTTTTGCTGGGATCTTTTTCTCCTGAGAGGCCAGCAATAAGGTAAAAGGTGAATCTCCAACTGGAAAAAGGAAGCAGACGTTCCTCAGACGGGCACCGGGGAGCAGGAGGGAGGAGGATGGCCCCAGATCCCACATCTCCCACCCTTCCCAGGCAGCTTCTGGCCAAGCTGGGACCCCCAGAGCCCCCCAGGGTGGAGGGACAGTGACACCAGGCAGGAAAGGGGTGGGGGGTCTCACCTGGCCTCCCTGAATTTCTTGAGCAGGCTGGGCCGGTCCTGGTTGCGGCGGAACCAGCGCTCGACCTGGCGCACGGTGCAGCCGCTCTTCTTGGAGAGCATCTCCACGTCGGTCTGGGGACACCAGGGCAGCCCCGCTGTGTCACACAGCCCTGCCTCTGCCACCCTGAGCCCCTGGGGACGCCCTGAGCCCTCACCTGCTTGGGGTGTTTGCTGGTGGCAGCATAAAACTTCTCCAGCACCGCGTTGGGGGTGGCTTTTAACCGCACCTTCTCCTTGACGTTCAGGAGCCCGGCCAGGGGGGTGGCCACGTACCTGGGGAAGCGGTTCCTGTCACCTGCATGATTTGGCCACCCAGGGACCCACAACCACTCAGTGCCTCGGTCTCCCCATCCTGCTGTGCCTCCTCCAGGGTGGGTTTTGCCAAGGGGAGCCCCCAGGGTCCTTCTGTCATGGGCTGTCCCCACTCAGCCCCTCCCTTCTCTTGCCGTCCCAACAAAGCCGGGTCTGTTCCCATTGTTGGCCCAACAAATCGTGTTTGTGCGGGGAAAAGGGAGCACGTGGGTTTGTCAGGGGGGATCAGGACCCCCAGCTCGGCTGAGCACAAGGTGCCACATCCCAGGGTTCAGCCACAGCCCCAAGGGCATGGGGAGAGCAGGATCGGGGGCTCAGGACCCATCCCCACCCCCAGGGAAGGGACTCACGTCTCAAAGAGGTGCCGGACAACGAGGAAGAGGAAGGCCAAGGGGAGGGTGATGTACAGGTCAGAGGCTTTGGCATAGACTCGCCCATCCCGGTCCTCCAGGTCAGCCCAGGTGAGGTTTGCCGGGAGCCAGAGCCGTTCCCACCAAAAATAGCTGTACAAGGTCTGAAACATGCTGGGGAGGGGGAGAGGGGGAGAGGTGAGGGGGGCATCTCCGAGGAGATGGCCGATCCCACCCCGGCCCCACCAGGCACCCCAATTTCCACCTCGGCTCCCAGGGAGGCCCCAGTGAAATCCCCGGCGGTGCTCGGCTCGGGCACCGAAGGACTTTGCTCCCTGCAGCCCGGAGGTCAGAGGGTGATCATTAACAGGGGCCCCAGTCCCGCTTCCAACCGGCAGCTCGGCTCCTGCAACCAGCCCGAGGGAAGAGCCGGGCTCCCGCCTCCGCACCGGGATCGCAAGCCCGGCTCTACACCGGGATGGGGAGCAGGGAGAAACCCCCGACTCTGGTTTCCCTCCCGTGTGCGCATCCCGCGGCTGATCCAAACCCGATTCCCGGTGGAAAACGGAGGCACGGAGCCCACCGCCAGCCCTCCGAGGCCAGGCACGGCCCCAGCGAGGGATTAGGGATTTGCTGGCGACACAATGAGCACCTTTGTGCCCTAAAAAGGCTCCGGACGGGGGAGCGGCCCCTTGCCGCGGGGTCAGCGCATCCCGGCTCCCCGGCCC
>NW_005054618.1:293752-294382 GCF_000277835.1 Geospiza fortis
CCCAAACCCCCCAAACTCCCCCCAATCCCCCCACCCCCAAAATATCCCAATCCCCCGTGTCCCCGGAGAACAGAAGCCCCCAGTGGTGTCAGATCCATGTGCAGGGGGACAAGTCCTTTACTTGCCAAGGGCTAAGGCCACATTTTGAACAGGGGGGGTGCAGGTGTCCCCCCCATCCCCACATCCACACCCACCCCTGTCTCAGAGTGTGGATGGAGGTGTGGGACCCCCCCTGTGTTAAGGCCACTGGGAAGTTTGGGGTGCTCCTGGGGTGTGCTCAGACGGTCACCCCTCATCTCCAGCCCCCAGGGACCCCCAGGATGTCCCAGGAGGACGCAGAGCGGGGTTTTGGGGGGCTGCAGGCGTGGGGACGCCCAGGCACGAGGTGCTAGAGGAGGGTGCAGTCCGAATCCGGCCTCTGCCGCGGGCGCCGCTCCGCCTGTGGGGACAGGGACAGGGCTGAGCTCGGGGGGGACGCACAGAGACCCCCCCAGGGCCAGCAGCACTGCCTGGTTACCTGCGCTGGGAGCAGCTGAGCAGGAGCAGGGTGATGAGGATGACGATGAGGATGGTGCTGCTGGTACTCCTCCTGCTGCAGCTGCCGCGCCAGCTCCCGGGCGCTGAGCACCG
>NW_005054618.1:295873-297656 GCF_000277835.1 Geospiza fortis
ATATAATGTAAAATAATGTAATATAATATATATTATATCATATTATATCATATCATATATCATATCATATCATGTAATATCATATCATAAAATACCAAAATTATAAATCAGCCTTCTGAAACACGGACTCAAGATTCTCATCCCTTCCCTCGTGCTGGGGAACGCCACGTTTGGTGACGCCGAGCGAGGAACGTTCCCGCAGGACAGGTGACAACGAGCCCTGCATGGGTGTCTGGGGGCGCACAGAGGGCTCTGGGCTCCCACCTTGTGCTTGATCATGGTGCTGAAGTGGTTGTTGCGGAAGAAGACGCCGAGCTCTCCCTCGCGGGCGCGGGCCGTGAGCTCGCACAGCCCGTGGAAGGTCAGCTGGGACGCCGTGGACTCCAGGAACTGCTCTGCCACCAGCCCTGAGGGGACAACGGGGACGTGGCGGGGCTGGGGGCGCCCGGCTGTGCCCCCCGGGAGCGCGGGCAGCGAGCGGGGCCGTTACCTTCGCTCACCAGGCGCGAGTCGCTGGCGTGTTTGCAGGTGATGATCTTCTCCACCAGCTGGTTGTAGCTGAGCTTGCCCACGGCCTGCACCTGCTCGGGGCTCTGCGGGATGGCAGGGACACGGGGTGAGCTCCTGGTGGCCATGGAGCCACAGCAGAGGGGTCTGAGGGTCCCTTCTGAGGGAAGGGAGCGCCCAGTGCAACCTCCTGCCATGGCCAGAGGAGCCAGGCACCGCCTCAGGCTCAAAGCCCCATCCCAAACATCACTGAGGGCTTCGGGGTGGGAATTTCTGGGATCATCTGGACCTCCCCAAACCACAGTTCTCCTAGACCAGGCTCATCTGGAACCCCCAAACCACAGTCCTGCTAGACCAGGTTCCTCCAGGCCCCATCCAACCTGGCCTTGAGCACTCCCAGGGTTGGGACATCCATGCTGAGCTTGGCCACCTTGGCCAGGACGAGCCCCAGCCCTGGGGACACCTCTGTGACCCCACAGAAGCCACCAGCAGCCAGGTAGGGGGGCTCACCTGGGGGTCCACCAGCCAGCCGTGGTACAGTGGGATGTTGAGGAGGTCGAAGACGATGCACTCGGGGGTGTACTCAAAATCTGAGACCCCCGTGAACCTCACGTTGACGTCCAGCCCCGTGGAGAGCTTGGGCAGGACTGTCATGGTGTCATTGATGTTCTGGGGGGCAGCAGAAACACGAGGAGGGGTCACCCCTGAAGGTGCCACCCCAAACCCTGCAGCCAGCGGGGTTGGATGTCCTGGGGTCGCGCCTCACCTGCTGGAAGTTCAGCTGCAGCCCCTCCGAGGTGTCCCGGGGTTGGGTGGCCAGGATGCAATTCCCTGCGAGGCAGCAGGGTCAGAATCCCCCCCCAGCGAATGTGGGGGTCCCACTGGAGCCCCCCACCCCATTCCTGGTGCTACAGCAGGGTCCCCACTCACCCAAATGTGCCATCAGCTCCTCGGCCGTGACCACCTCTGTCTGCGGGGGCAGCTTCACCTGGGGGCAACCAGAGCAGGCTGGGCACCATCCCATCCCATCCCATCCCATCCCATCCCATCCCATCCCATCCCATCCCATCCCATCCCATCCCATCCCATCCCATCCCATCCCATCCCATCCCATCCCATCCCATCCCATCCCATCCCATCCCATCCCATTCCATTGATCCCATTCCATTGATCCCATCCCATCCCATCCCATGGATCCCATCCCATCCCATCCCATCCCATCCCATCCCATCCCATCCCATCCCATCCCATCCCATCCCATCCCATCCCATCCCAT